>NW_022922951.1:0-12552 GCF_012274545.1 Fukomys damarensis
TCTCCTCTCCTCTCGAGTGACTCTGGCAGTGTCTGCAGTCCCGTGGCCCGGGTGTTGCAGTTATGATCGGAAGGGGAGCGGCGAGCTCACTGTCCTCAGCGGGCCGTTGTCCGGGGTCGGTCGGTGTGGGGGCTGTGTGACGGCTGTCACCGTCTCCCGGGTCGCGGACCCTTCACTCACCTCGTCTCTCCCCAGCCTTGGATTCAGTGTCTGGTGCTCCGCCGACCATGACAAATGTCAACACAACAGCGATGCCTTGGGGCAGTGACGGCCAGGTGATCCTTCCCAGCGTCTCAGTCCCAGCGGGAGCTGGAGAAGCCGGGCAGAGTGGCCCCATGCCAGGGACCAGCGCCTCTCCTGCCACCCTCGCACCCACACCCAGTGAGACTGAAGGGACATTGCAGACCGCTGACAGCCCCGGTAAGCAGTGAGGCCGTGCTCCTGAAAGGAAAGCTGCTTAGTTTAGAGCTGTTGGGATTTCCATTGTTTTCTTTTAATTACCTAATCAACACCTTAAAAATATTCATAATGACAGTAATACCTATTTGTGATAGAAAATACGTGACAGGAAAAAGAAATCCTATGTAAGTCAGTCAGAAACATCACTGGCAACTTTGAGCTGAACCTGCTGGTGCCTGTCTGTAATCCCAACACTCTAGGAGGCTGAGGCAGGAGGATGTCAAGTTAGAGCACAGCTGGGTGACTTTACAACTCCGTGTCCTTCTCTCAAAAAAAAACGATAATTTTTGATGTGTGCTATTTTATGATTTTTAGATGTGCAGCTGCCTAGTTTAACCTGACTGTTCTCTGCCAATATGAATTTCCCCCCCTTTGGTTACTGGGATCGAACTCAGGACGTTGTGCTTTCTAGGCAGGCGAGGTACCCCTGAGCTACATCCCTGGCCCCAGTATGAATATTTTTACAGCGTAATTTTAACCTGTCTGACATTCCACTGTCTGACTCATAAGAAGGATGATAATAATAGTCCATGTCCATAAATCTGCCCACTGTGTGTTTTATAGATAAAGTTTTATTGGAACATGGTGCTGCTCACTTATCTGCTCTCTGGCTGAGTTCACACTAAAATTGAGTAGGAACAACAGAGAAATTTATGGCTTGTAAAGTCTGAAATATTTGTGCAGGAAAAGTTTTCATATCCCTGGGCTAGACCAGTGGTTCTCAAAGTATGGCCTAGGGGTCTCTGGATGTCCCCTATTTTTCTTTTAAGGATTCTGAGAAGTATTATTATCATAACAACACTGAAATGTTCTTTATTTACTCATAATTGTCACTCTAATGGCAAACAAATGTATGCTTGTACATATATATGTGTGTGTGTGTGTGTGTGTGTGTGTGTGTATATAGATATATATATATATATGTATTTTTTTTGGTGCTGGGGACTGAATTCAGGACCTTGCACTTGCCAGGCAGGCACAGTGCCACGAGCTAACTCCTGTATATGTATATTTTTGAAATAGGTTTTTGCCATATAGTTCAGGCTGGCCTTGACTTCACTGTGTAGCCTAGGCTGGCCTTAAACTGGCAGCAATCCTCCTGCCTCAGCCTCCTGGGTGCTGGGATCATGGGTGTGCACCACCATGCCTAGCTTGTATATTTTTGTGATTAAAATTTTTCCTTATTTATTCATAATGCAGTAAATATCGACAAACATAACCTATATAAGCAAAGATTCTCTGAGATCCTTAATGATTTTTGAGAATACAAAGGGGTCGTGAGATACAAAGTTTTAAAACCATTTTTCTGGAGGTCTTACAGAATTATTTAACCTCTCAAATGCTGGGGAGGTAGATTATTTTTATAATTTTTCATAAGCAACTTTGAGATGCAGTAGTTTTGTTGATTCTGCAAGGGTGATATCAGTTAGCTTTGACAGACTAATCACTGCAATATTGCTAGGGTAATAAAAGAAAGTTGTAGCAGTTCCCAGGGGAAGAAATAATGTTCATTGTTGTTGACGGTCAAGAACAGTGTGGCCCTGGGCTTAGGGTGACCCCTAGTGGCGGAGCGGCCGCCTGTGGCTGGGTTGGCTGCCCAGGACCTGGGGCTTCTGCCGAAGGCCGTTCACAGACGGACTCGGCCCTGCTCACGCTCAGTCACCGAGCTCGGGAACACTCAGGGAAATGGGACGCCAGAGAGACAGAGGGAGCAGCAGGGTCTGACTCCAGAGGGACGGGATTCCTGCGCTCTGGCCAGGAATCCAAACGCTGCCTCCCTCCGGAGAAGCTCAGAGAGCTCACGACCGCCAGGGGCGGGCCTCCAGGCCGCGAGGGACCGGAAGTGAAAACCTCGGCCGAGACGGGGCGTAGTGAAAGCAAAACGGTGCAGAAAGCCTGGGCGAGACAGCGCTGTCTGGGCTAGAGTGAGGAGGTGCTGGCAGGACACCTGGGGCCTCGACGCTCCTGTGATCTGCTGGCCCCAGGAAGCCTCCCGCAGTTCCCAGCCCCGGGGGTGCGGACCGATTGCCCGTGCTTTCCCGTTTCTTGTTGCTCCTCATCAATCTTGAATTTAATGAGGAAGTGTCCATTTGGTAGTTTTACCGCCAGTAGCCGTGATGGCCTGCATGGTTTAAGGTCCTTTTCTGGTTTCTTTGTTTTCTGAGAGGGTGAGGAGGTGGGGGGTAGGGTCTCATACGTAGTCAAGCTGTCCTCGAACTCGAAGCTTCCTGCCTCAGCCTCCTGAGTGCTGGGTTGCAGGCGTCCCCCACTGTGCCTGGCTGGTTTAAGATCTTACACATCTGCAGTTTCACAGATGATGAAGCTGCAGTTCTGAGAGATGAGAGACTGGGAGCTCTCACAAGACCACTGAGCTCTAGGTTTGGAGCGTGCACCTAGATTTAAAAACGTCCAAGCCAGGCCTGGTGGTACAGGCCTCTGAGAGAACAGGACTGCAAGTTTGAGCCCAGCCTGGGCAAGGTAGCGAGAGCTCGTCTCCAGAAAGGTCTGGGATGCAGCTCAGTGCAGAGGCCCGGGGTTCGATCCCCAGTGCCAGCAAAACAAACAAGAACAAAACCAAACCCAGACCCAGCGATCTTATCTCATGCCGGGCCTGGTGACAGCTCCTCTGTGTGTGGCGCGGTGAGTCGGGAGCTTGCTTCAGAGAGGATCCAGACTCTGAGGTTTTAGGGGACAAGTCCAGGTCCCTGCTTGTGAGGGGAACAGGCTTTCGGGCCAGACCTGGGCTCCAGGAGTGTCCTTGTCTTGTCCTGTGTTTGTAAAGTTATTTCTGGAAAGCAGACATACAGGACAGACTTTCCTCTCGCATTTATTTTTTAAATGTATTTTTCCTTTTTTTTTTCCTCTTGAAAACGTTTGAAGCACAAGGAGTTGTGTCTGGCTTCGAAGTACATCCCACCAGTCCAACCAGTGTGGTCCTAACGTGGAAAAAGGAAAACCCATCGGCCTCGGACTGGTATAGGATAGAGGAGGAGACGAGCAACACAGCCGTTAGCACCCAGCAAACGTGGTACAACGTCACGGGCTTGCGTCCGGCGACTACGTACACGTTCTCCATATCCCTGGGAAGGGGTAACAAGACCTGGGGAAAGCCCACCTCCAAAAATGTCACCACAGGTAAGACCACCGGCTCCCAGCCATGGCCACCAACCATTTCTTATCCCATATCCTGTTGGCTGTAGATCAGAGAGCCAGGAGAGAGAGAGAGTAGGATTTTTGGTTTTTGAGACAGGCTGGCCCAGAACATGCGGCGATCCTCCTGCCTCAGCCTCCCAAGTGCTGAGACAAAGGGCCTGTGCCACCTTTCCCAGCTGGAAGTTCTACCTGTTTCCACCTGTTTTGTTTTTAGAATCTGGATTTGTTATGGTGGCTCACACCTACCTTTCTGTGCTGCCCCTGCTCCTTAGAAGGCTGCTCTGGTGACGTCAGCGTCCCTGGTCTTCTCTGCTCCTCAGGAAGCTGAGGCTGTTTCCAGTGAGCTCCTTAGGAAAGTGTTCTGAGTGAGGTGGGAGCCCTGTGATGCTGGACATTAATTAAGACCAGAGCAGGTGGCTGTGACTGTCGTAGCTTAGAAGTCAGGACCTTCGGCCGCCTCTGACAGCTGCAGATTTAGCTGTTTTTCTTTTTTTTTTAAGCTGAAAGGGCTAAAAATTAAAAACTAGTGACCAACAGATGAGCTGCTTTTTTGAAGGCAAGAAGAACGCAGAGGTCCTCTGTTGGTTTCCTGGCTGGTGGTGTGTGTGAGTGCGTGTGTGCGCGTGCGTGTGTGCATGTGTGTGTGTGTGTGTGTGAACTGTGCGACCTTCCTGGCTGGTGGTGTGTGTGCATGTGTGTGTGTGTGTGAACTGTGCGACCTTCCTGGCTGGTGGAGGCTGCAGAAGCCCGACCCTGGGTCCCATGGCTTGAAGTGAGGTAGGTCCAGCACAGTGTCCCTTCTGGACCCCCGAGGTTTTTCTGGTACCAGGGATCGAATTCAGGACCTGTGCTCGACAGGCAGGCGCAGCTCCACTGAGGCATAAACACCCCTGGCTGGACCACTGAGTTTTTAAAATTTTTACTGATATGCAGAATGTGTTAAGCTTTATACATATAATGGAGCTCAGTGTCTGCTGCATCCCAAGTGCTAACAAAAGCTCTAGTAGTGAAGAATGGCAGCGTGTCATTTTATAATAGTCAGCACTCTGGCTTTTCAAATTTGGTTTTCAGAATTTATCTTCAAGTAAATCTAGTCACGCTTTTAAACACTGCTTTAGGTCACTCCAAGCTTGGCAGTTAACATATGGCATAAACAAGAAAATAATCACAATCTGATGAATAACAGATAGGCCTGGGATTTAGCTCAGTGGTTCTGCCGGTTGCCTGCCTCTCAAGCACAAGGTCCTGAGTTCATTCCCCTGTACCAACACACACACACACACACACACACTCGGGCTGGAATGTACCTGACAGTGAAGGCCCTAGGTAGGTTCAATCTCCAGTACCTCAAAAAGAAAATGAGATAAATAACAGATAACATTGTAGGCCTTAAACACACAGCACAAGGAAATGGCGGTGATGGTGCAAGTCAGTAGTTATGAAGTCACTACAGTACCTTGGCCTCGACGCAGGCCGTTTGAGTCACCCGGCTGGATACCCAGTTTTCAGAGTGGGAGCACAGCCTACAGCATCACTTCTAACACCGCAAACACGTAGAGAATGAGGAATTTGTTTTTATTAATAAATTACACCCTCGGCAGTTATGACCAACACCTTAGTATGAAGATGTTCACATTATATCAGTCATAACTGTGGGCTTACTTTAAAAGGTGCTGAATGGATTAAACGGAGACAGCAGTGCTTCCCCTCATGTGATTGATCTTACCGTGTTTACAGCTTTCGAGACCTACAACACTTCACACTGATGCGCACACTCATATTTCAGCCTGATGTGCTCGACTCTGTTACTCGGTCAACTGCTCATTTTCCCTGAACTTAATGCCCCTCCCCTTTTGGTACCGGGGATTGAACTCGGATCCTTCTGCTTGCAAGGCAGGTGGCACCACTGAGCTAAACCCCCGGCCCTACTCTGAAATTAAAGTTGTAGTATTTAGACCACTGAGTTTTGACATACATTTTTCGGTAGCCAGAAAACTATTTCTTTAGACAGAATATTGCTCCGAAGGCCAACAGTTAAAACAACAGCAGCAGCAGCATAACGAGGGTGGAGGATGCGGCTGTAGTGGTAGAGCGCCTGCCGGGCGTGTGAGTCCTCAGCACTGTCAAACCCAGCCGAGCCACGGTGGAGCGAAGCCATAGAAACGTGTGTGGGTGGTGACTCAGATCTCGCCCCAGAGATATTTGACGTGGGAATCTGGGTACCGGGCAGATCCCCTTGTTTCCGTGTTGGGCGGTGTGGGGTTTCCCTGTTCAGCCCCCAGATCTCTCTGTCTTTTCTCTGTCTCTCTGTCCCTCTCATCCGCTGTGCTTGGGCCCCACTGCCAGCCAGAGCGCGTGCTCCTGGCCGAGCCAGCTGCCCCTGGGCCTGGTCTCCTGAGTGTCATTTTGGCTGACGTGCTCTGATTAATGCCATGCCGGCCACATGAGCCGCCAGCAGCAGGGGCCAGGGAGCGTTCCTGACAGTTGCCTTGGGCCGGGGCGCAGGGCTGCAGCCTCGGTGCCAGCGTCTCTGTGGCATGGCCTTGAAGGGAGGCCTGAGATGCGACAGACGGTGACTCCTTTTGCGACTCTGCCCTTGATGTCTGAAGCAACTGTCATTAGAGGCTGCTGTCTGGGCACACTTTGAAGCAGAGGTTAAGTCACTGTGGGTTCGTCTCGGAGACCGGTACAGGCCCTGAGTGATCTTGGTCTTGAGGTTCACTCCTTCCCCGTCCTCCGAGCTCCCCCTACGTGGTGTTGGAGGCCTGGGTGCTCACTCCGGCGTAGTGGACATGTTCTCGGTGATCACGGAAGCCGACGCCGAGCCCGTGCTTGTCCCCTGTGTCTGTCCGCAGAGCCTCTTCCGGTGTGGGGCCTGCGCGTGGCCTTCATGGGGCGCACACAGGTTGTCCTCACCTGGGGCAGCGACAGCAGCACTGCCTCCTGCCGGCTGCTTCTTGAGAGCATCGGAAGCCAGCAGATGCTGACCAGCATTCCAGACCTGCGGCCCGGGTTTCAGCGAGTTATTCTCAGTCTCCCAGGATCGGACGAGGCGCAGAGCGAACCCCCGGTTACCCCAAGTGGCTCAGGTGAGATTTGACTTCCTGTAACTTAGCAGATTTAAAAAATATTGTTCTTGGGTTGTGTCGGCTTCAGAGGTAGAGAGGTGGTTAGGGCCCTCGCTGTTTACAGAAGGAAGGAGGCGCCCGGTGCAGGACGGCGGAGCTTGGCGCCCAGGGAGGCGGAGGGCCTGGAGCTTTGCTCTTCCGCTGCCACACAGCAGGCCCTTGCGGGGTCCGTGAGGAGCGCACCCCATCCCGTTAGGAAAGGGGCACCAGCGGGCAATGTGCTGATTCCGCTGTGTGTCCGGTGAGGTGAGGAGGGCACGGACGTAGGCCCCACTTCCCCTGAGGGGACCGAGCTACTGAGTGGTGTCAGGGCTCTTGACTGCGAGAGGCAGACGGAAGCCAGACTTCACACGACTTCCACTAAGAGTGTGCCCGGCACAAGACGGCCGCTCTCAGCTCTCCTCTCTGCGGCCCTGCCTCCGTGCGGCCGGGGGAAGTGATCCTCCAGTGGGCTTTTCTTAGCCAAGTTGGAACCACGGAGCTGGCCCTGGAAAACCCTGTTGGGTTGGGAGAAGATCCTGTCCCAGAGGAGGAAAATGGTCCATCATGGGTGTGGTGGTGCACACCTGTCATTCCAGCGCTTGAGAGGCTGAGGCAGGAGGATTGCTGTGAGTTTGAGGCCAGCCGGGGGTACATAGCAAAACCCAGTCTCCAAAAAACAAAATACATAAAACATGGTCCAAACTAGCAGAGTGGAGAGAGGCACAGCGTGTCTGGGTGTCCTAAGCGGAAGGACAAAGTGAGATACGGGGTGTTCCGGAGAGCAGACCGCTCCCGGGGAGGCAGGAGCAGGTGTTTGCGGGGTGTCGCCCTGGCCCGAGGGTGTGTCATCGGGTGGTTGAGGTCCTTCTCTCTGCCATGACAGGTGCCGGTGGCATAGTGAGCAGCACCCCCATCCCTGCGTATTGGAGCCTGGAGCACACAGGCCTGGACTCCGACCTGGAGACCCGAGACACAGAAGTCCTGATCGCGGGGCTGCAGCCCGACGCGCACTACAGCGCCGCTGTGTACCCTCGGGCGGCGGACAGCACAGAGGGACAGCCGCGGGGCGTGGAGTTCCAGACAAGTATGTGCGCTCGCTCTACCTCCCTGGGGTGGGAGCTGCCTCGCTGAGCAGCCAGCCCCGTCCTGGGAGAGACTCTGGACCTTGGGGACCCGGGGAGCCCTGTCCTGCTTGGCCTCTGTGGTGTGGGAACTCAGGAGGACGTGGGCAGCTGCTTCCTGTGTGTCACCCCTGCCTCTGAGAGGAGCTGCAGTCGGCTGGTGCGATACTTCAGCATGGGCAAATCTCCCCCTTTCTGGCCTCCTTCAAAATCTGTGCTCGCTTTCTGTCGCCGTCCACTGCGGTGCTCAGGGCCGAGTCCTCCTGACTCTTCAGTCTCAGCTCTGGGACCCCGCTGGGATTCACGGGTGTCTTGGCCCTACCCCATGGCCGAGACACCGTGCCCAGCACCCAGGCTCCCAAGAGGAGAGGTTGGTTTTGGTTCAGGGTTTTGGTCCAGGGCTGGCTCCCAGGCAGCCAGGAAGTGGGGAGGGGGGACCCGAGCACCCAGGGGACCCCTCCGCCAGGCCCCCTTCTGAGGGCTCAAAGCTGACTTCGCCATGAGGGTGGTGCCCACATGGGAGGCTTTGGCTTGGTGCTGATGAGAGAGAACAGAAATGCACAGTCCTTGCTCCCAGGAGCCTGCACTGGGGACAGGGGACTCAGTGTGTTGAGCACATGGTTAGGCCCCGTGAGCCTAACCATGGGACAAATGTCTCAGTGTCACCACCCTGGGGGCTTGGTGGCAGGAAGTGTGAACCAACTGGGATCCCCTTACCAAGCAAGGCTGGCATGGGCTCCATGAACTGAGGCCCTAAAGTTGGAGGCTCGCAGAGCGGGAACAGAAAACAGCCTGGCACCAGGAGACCCTGGAAGGCTGGGCCACACTCATCCAGGGACAGCCTCAGATTCACAGTCCCTGGGGGGAGAGTGTTTCACACACCTGCTGGCCTGGTGGCTGTGCTGGGAGAGGGAGGTGCTGTCCCCCAGCAGCTGTGGGTGACAGCCCTTCCTACCCAGGAACTTGCAAGCACTGTAGGCTGCTGAGGCAGAAGAGTCACAAGTTTGAGCCCAGCTTGGGAAACTAAATGATTTAGCAAGACTCTGTCTCAAAATAAAAAATAAAAAGGGCTGGGGGTGTAGGTGAGGGCAAAGGCCCTGGTTCAATGCCCAGGCCCATGAAACCAAACCAATCCAACCCAGCCCAACCCAAACAAAAACTACCCAGCGGCACCCAGCTGGGAGGGTGGCCTAGGGTCCCAGGCCCCAGATGCTGAGGACTGGAGATGGAATGAGGGAAGGCGGGGTAAGGAGGGAGTGAATTTGGTGACATCCCGAGGACACTGCTTGTTCCAGAGGCCTGGGTTTAATTTCTGGATGATGCTAGGTGTGAGAATGATCTCTCCCGTGCTCTTAGAGAAAGGAGAGCAGTGGGGCTTAGGAACCCTGCACATGTCCAGACCAGACTGGAGAACCCAGGCAGGAAGTTGGTGAAGGTCAGGCCAGCCAGAGGAAGAACAGCTTTCCTGGTATCTGCCTGGGTCGCCTCCCTTCTTTCCTTTCCTCTGGTAACGCGCACGGTGTAGGAGAGATGCTCAGGAGCTGCCCCGAGCCGGCGGATGGCAGGGGGCACAGCTTGGTCCCCAGAGGGGAGTTCTGAGGAGGAGGCAGGGCTGCTGCATGGGGCTGTGGGCTGTGGAGGGTCCCCCTTGGTTGACAGGCGAGGGATTGCCCTTACCTGTCAGGCCCGGGCCGGGTCCCTCCAGAGGAAGGTTTGGAGTGTTCCCCACAGGATCACTGTGAGTCTTGCTCCCCATGGTAGCCATGTTCAGAGGTGGGGGAGATTGGATCACGAGGACTCGATTCTCATCCGTGATTAATTAATTCATTGATGGATCAATACATGGATTAATAAATGGATTCCTTCATTGACAGGTTCACAATTTGATGGGTCATGTTGGGAGGCAGTGGGAACTTAGGAAGTGAGCCTAGCTGAAGGGAGAGGCCCTTGGAGGAGTGGCCTTAGGGGCTGTATTTTGTCCCTGGCCCTGTCCTTCCTCTGCTTCCTGGGCTCCATGAGGTGAGCCTCTTTCCTCCGCCACCCCTTCCACTTCCACACAGGCCCAGGGATGAGGGAGCCAGTCATGGACGGAAACTGTGAAACGTGGGCCAGAGAAGTGATTTTCTCAGGCATTTTGTCACAGGGTTGAAGCACTGATGGACGCAGGCCTTCTTGACTTGCTAAAAGGGGTCCTGTGGGTTAGTGTGGGCCTTAAGTTAAATTGCTTTTTAAAGAAATTTACATGAAAGTAAAGAAGTAATGATTGTATCTCAGGCTCTTGGTGGTCTGAATACAAACATATCCTGGCATGTGTTTAAATAGCTTAGCACTTCATAAATAATTATTGCATATCCTGTTTTGTGTATGTGAGAGAGAGAGAGCGCAAGCACACACAGTTTAGTCAGTTTTGGCTGCCATAACAAGTTACCAAAACCAGGGCAGCTTTCAGCCTGTGAGTGTAGAGGGACAAATATTCAGCCTGTTGCAATACTCACACATATGTACACAGGCACGTACGTGCGATGTGTGTGCACACTCACGCACACACGCACACTCACGCACACACCCCTAGTGCCTGGCATTCTGTAGGTGACTGGCGAGGTGCAGCAGGGTCAAGGACACCTGGAGCCCAGTATCTTAGTTACCTTTTCTCGTGGCGGAGACAAAATACCCGAAATGCAGAGTTAGAGGAGGAAAGCTTTATTTAGCTCACAGTTTGTAGGGGTTTCAGCCCAGAATTGGCTGGTTACAGGGCAGGGTGGCACAGCAGAGGGGCACTGCAGAGGAGAAACAGTTCATGGCAGGCAGAAGGCAGCAAAAGCAAGCGAGCAGGGACAAGGGACAAGCCTCTTTCTGTCCCTTGTCTTATCCAGGCTATGCTCACACCCGTAACCCTAGCACTGCACCATGAATCAATCCCAGCGTCACAGACCCTAGATCCAGCCACCTCTGAGAAGCTCCCCCACGACCCCATGAGGCACTGGGGGACAGCTAGACAGAGCCCTAACACCCTGCAAGAGTGGAGCCTGGGAGGACGCGTGACCGGCAGGGGTGATGGATCTGGACCTCAGCCCGGGTCGTGTCACTCAGTGGCTCCTGCTCCCTGGTGCTGCATCGTGTGGGGCTCGGCCTCCTGGGGCACAGGGAGGGGCAGGGTGAGCCATGTTCCTGCCGACCCTGTCTTTGGGGTAGGATTGTCACCCATTTCAGGCACCAAGAAGTTGAGCTTCTTGCCGGGCAGTGAACGCGTGGCTGGCCCGGAAGCACGTGTGTGACCCGCATTCATGGTGGAAGGGCGGCGTCACACTCAGGCACATGGCTGGGGACGCTTCTGGTCGCTGTGCCAGGGCAGGGCACGCGATGGTCCCTGTAGCGTTGAGCGTGGAGCGTCATTTCCTGGACAGGCAGCTCACGGGGCCCAAGGGTCGCCTGGGCGGGCTTGTGGCCGGGACCCATGTTGGCGCCTGGTCCTGGGTGAATGGGGACGAGGGGTGGGCGCTGAGTGGTTCACAGGCTGCGTGGCGCACGCTGGTGACCGCGGTCTCCCCTCCTGGCGCGGCCATCTTTGTCTTCGCAGACTCCGAGCAGGTGTTTGACATCAGGGCCGTGAATGTCAGTGCCACGAGCCTGGGCCTGGCCTGGAAAATGCGGCACAGCGGGTCGTCCTCTGCCTACACCTATGGGGTCCACGTGGCCGGGGACGCTGAGTCCTTCAACCTCACCACCCAGGAGCCTTGCGCCGATGTTGCCGAACTCAGCTCGAGCACCCTGTACCGCATCACCGTGCACCCCCTGCTGCGAGGGGCGGTGGGCACGCCGGGGTTCCTGCAGGTGTACACCCGTGAGTTTGCCGCTGCCTCCTGCCCGTCCTGCGTGGTAGCCTCGCAGGTCCCTGGGGCCCCCTACCCCTCAGGGCGGGGGACAGAAGAACAGCTGCCCTTGCCCACGCGCCCCGCAGCCCTGTGATGTGGGTGGCGTTCGCCCCTTCTTTTGGCCGAAGAAGCCAAGGCGGGGAGAGGGGCTGTAGGCGTGTGTCACACGGGGACAGCGGAGGCCAGGTGAAACCTCTGCTCTGTCCCTGCTCCTGCCCGGGAGTGTCAGCTCTTCTGCTGGGGTAGGGACCAGGGGGAGAAGGAGGACCCGGGTGCTCACGTCCTGGTGTCCCTGGAACGTCGGTGGTGGAAGGGAGCGGGTTGCTTACGTGTCCCGTAAGGGTGAGCTGGTCGGTGGGCCGCAGGCACAGCACTTCCTGTTGGAACGCAGGTCACAGTGTGGCGTGGCGCTGGAGTAGGGCCTGGGTGCACGGCCGCGTGGCCGCCGGCACTGCAGTGGTCTTCAGGGTAGGCGCTGGGCTCCTGTTACAGATGAGAAAATGTCAGCCCAGCACGGCTGAAAATTGGCCCAAGTCCACTGAGCCAGCAGATGGCAGAGCAGGGTCTGGGACCCAGGAGTGCCTGGTGCAGGGCCCGGGCTCACCCTGCAGGAGTCCCTCAGCCAGGAGCCTGGGTGTCCCAGCCCACACTTGCCTGCTGCCTCCTTACCTGGTCTTCTGTGCTGGCTCTAGGGAGAAGATGAGATCTGCTTACATTTCTTCACCTTTGGCTTTTTTTTGGGGGGGTACTGGGCATTAAACTTGTTTTGGGGGCCAAGAGCAGCCTGTGCTGCCCCCCTGTAAACAGAGGCTCAGGGAGGCTCAGAAATGCATCAGG
>NW_022922952.1:0-211 GCF_012274545.1 Fukomys damarensis
ATATTTGTTTTTTCTCAAATTATACAAATCACCAACATTCCACACATCACTGCACTATTTTATCACACCTAAGTATATATTGTATTGTAGAAAATATGCATTGTGTATATATGCGGGGGTGTTTTTACACATATGTGGGCACTATTACATGAGAAACATGGGCATGAATGTGGTAGGATTGTGCACATTTGGCATATTGATAGTTTCTCTG
>NW_022922953.1:0-1213 GCF_012274545.1 Fukomys damarensis
TTTATTCCATAAAAACCTTCAAATCAAAATAAAAGTCTCCAACAACCTAAACCTAGCGACACTCCTTCCCGGGCTAAAAGGACTCATACACGATTAGAAAAAAGGTCATAAAAAGGTTTAGTCCAGAAGGCCAAATCTGGGAGACCACCCTCTCCAAGGACCTACATTACAGTTCTGTACAGACCAATCTAAGCACATAAATGAGAGTAAAAGACAAACGGCTGGCTACACAGTTGTGCTCTCCGTCCCTCTCTCTCAAAGAAAAAAATTTACTACAAAAGACAAAACAATGAAACACACCCAGACAGACTAGAGCTCTTGCAAGCTGTAAAGACACTCCAAAAGATCACACTTGCCACAACAACACACATCCGAAAAACAGACAAAATCGAAAACAAAAATGACACAGCCAATCGAAAGGCAAGACTACAAGTTTAAAACCAAACTCTACGCTCCTTCTCCGGAGCTCTTCCAAAACTTGGTTAAAAATCAACATATTCATCAGAAAGTCTCCAAAAGGTGGCCAAAAACACCACCAATACACAGAGGGTGCTGGTTTACAAAGGGAAAAGCTGTGATACCACATACCACACAGAGCCCCGATTAATCCAAGACACATACATCCCTCACAGGAAAAGTAAAGGCTCGGCTCTGGTGCTACCTTTATACGCCTAGATTGACAGCCTTAAGCCAAACAACTACCCAGCACTACGAGACTTGTCTGCGGCGCAATCCAAAGACGACACCGGGTGTCCAGGCTTCGAGTTTAAACCAGGTCGATATCACAAAACTGCCCGAGTGCAAAAGACTCCGCAATTTCTTATTAACGATCTAGCCTTAAGTCCAACTAAATAAAGGCTTTATACATGGTCAAGCAACAACCACCGCCCCAAATTCCCCAGAGATGTACAACCAAAGCTGCAGCAAAAACACTTTTCTTGCTCTGGGCTGCCACCTACTGTAAAATCAGATACTGGTCCTTCTTTGGAGACAAACTACAGTGGTCCAAAGGGTGACAAAGGCACTCAAACCTACTTAACATTTACAGGCAGCCAACCGGCCCAAGAGCTCCAAAATGCAGAGAAGGAAACAGAGACCCAAACGCAAGGTGAAAAATGCTTCGCTCAAAGGCGAACCTCACCTGACTCCAGCGTCACCCGCTGTGCCTCTCCAAACGCATTACACTTCTCACACTAAAACGGCCTATCAACCT
>NW_022922954.1:0-521 GCF_012274545.1 Fukomys damarensis
GAAAGTAGAACTAAAAATAGACTTACAGACCTTAGTACCACCTCCAAATTACTGCCTAGATACGACTCCATTATATCGCCTACAATATACTACCCCCTTAAAAACGGGTAGAAAACCATTACAACTATTGGCGGTAGGAGCATTTATGGCAGGAGCACTCTTAGGAGGCATTATGGGAGGTGGAGTATCTGCAGCAATGATACAGCCAATTAAAGCAGAATTACTCCACATTCACAAATTAAATAAGGAAACTTCAGAAGCAATAGCAGCAATCTCCAATTCATTAGATGCTCTTAACGTCCTCAGCCAACAGATGAGAGCAGAGGTGGAAATTTTAGAGAAAGAACATAGAGTACAACAAAAGGTGACACAAGATCAGATTTTAAGAAATCATAATGGATTAATGTGTGTGCAATATAAAATGACTATGGATAAAATGACTAGAGAATTAGACACATTATTTATAACAGGTTTAGGCAGAAGAACACCAGAATTCCAAACATTACTTAATCCTACTGCAA
>NW_022922955.1:0-252 GCF_012274545.1 Fukomys damarensis
TTTCTGTTACCGAATTCTGGGTTCTGTAGACTGTTTCCAGGTCCTCGGTGTCCTGAACAAAAAATTGGACAAGACTTGTGAAGAAGGTAGTGAGGCCCAACATTTATTGAAGGTAGGAAAAGAAGTCCACTCTGCAGTGGGGAGTGGTCATGCAGAGTTCACGGTGGCCATGGGGCTAAAGGCAGAGGTCTTTTATAGACCTCGTTGTTCAGGCTGATGTCAGATCTAGGCCGTCCTATCAAAAACCCGACT
>NW_022922956.1:0-238 GCF_012274545.1 Fukomys damarensis
TTTTTGAAATGAGAATATCTCGCTTGGAGAATTTTGGTAAGGAATACAGATAATGAGGGTAGACAACATGGTGAAGTAGCACATAGCAGTCACAAAACAAATATTAATTTGAGTACTATTTATAGATTACTTTAATGCTCATATTAATAATTGCCAAAGTTGGGAAAAAAACAGCAACAGCTTTATTCATGTAACATTGGTGAGTTTTACAATGCATAAATGTCATAAATAACTAAGG
>NW_022922957.1:0-3751 GCF_012274545.1 Fukomys damarensis
GAATCTTTAAAAGATGACAAGAAAGTAGAAGGGAAACTACTCCTAGACAAGACGAAGGGAATATGGGAGAGAGAGGAGGTTGGTAAAGTGGGATAAATGCCCAAAATATAAGCACTGAGCCCCCCAAAATGTAAAACTAGGGGCAAGGCAGGACAAGAACGATGAAGGGGAGGTAAAAATGATCAAAGTTTGTTATATGCATGTATGAGGTCCGCCAAAATTAAAACTCACTGATCTGTATAAGCAACAAATGCGCACACACACACACACACACACACACGCACACGCACACACATAGACATGCAAACAAACTAATGTAGGTAGAAAGAGTGACCCAGTCAGAAAAAGTTTGTTATGCATGTATGAGGTCCGCCAAAATTAAAACTCACTGATCTGTATAAGCAACAAATGCGCACACACACACACACACACACACACGCACACGCACACACATAGACATGCAAACAAACTAATGTAGGTACAAAGAGAGACCCAGTCAGAAAACGATGGAAAAGCAAAGGTCAGATCATGAAGAACTTCGTGAACTAGGGTAAACTTCTGTGTTAATGTAAATTAAAGGAAGAGATTAGAAAATGTTAGGTTTAAAAAAATTATTCTAAGAACTCATTGGCTACTATGTGAGAACTGACAATCATACAATAATAATCTAAAGATTAGTATTAAGGGTGATACTTTCAAACAGGCGCCCTGGGTCCCTAAAAACCCATGCAGATTATAATTAGGAGTCTGACTTGTTACTAACATTTCAAAAAGAAAGTTAATTCTTATTAAAAATTATGTGTTTCTGTAAGTAAACAGAATAATTTACCCCCCTTTCCTATGGCTGACACTGTAATTACTCAATTGTCCTAGTATGATATGTACTGGTCCTCTAATTCTATGACATCCAGTATATATTTGTAATACCTTCATGCACAAGGCCCTAAATTCAATCCCCAGCACACACACCGAAAAAAGATACCTTTAGGCCTTTTTTTTTTCTTGAAAACAATTTCAGGCCCAATGGTGGTCTACTGAGAACTCACTTCATTGAAGCCCTGAGACACAGAGAATATGATGCCAGCAGTTCTGAGTGACAGGTCAGGACTGGAATTAGCTTCTGACAGCTTCAGAAGCCACAGCTTCAGAAGCAATCTCACAATTTTTAAAAATTAAAAATTTGGGGGAGAGGGTGTACATGAGCAAAATATACACAATGAAACTATGCAACTAGGAGGGGTGGGGAGGTGATGGAGGAGTGAAAATGATCAGAGTATGTGATGTGCAGGCCAGGGATTTGGTTCAGTGGTGCCGCTGTGTGTGTTGTAAGCGCGAGGACCTGAGTTTGATGCCCAGTACAAAAAAAATATATATGTGTGTGTGTGTGTGTGTGTGTGTGTGTGATGTGCACACACAAATTTACCAAAATGAGGCCATTAATCTGCATTACCAATGAAAAAGCAGGAAAATTTTAAAACTTACCCAAGGATAAGTAACAATTCTATGCTAAGAAAAGACAAATGACAAAACTCGGGGGAAAAAAGTGAAGATTTATAGAAACTAACAGTGGTATTTTCACTTATGTAGCTAAAAGTCCTACATTTATATAGTAACATTTTTATAAATATTCACAAGGGCTACGGGCACAGAATAGACAGAGCACTTCTTTAGCACAACTGAGGCTCACAATTAAATCCCCATCACCACAAAATTTTTTTTAAAAAAAGAAGAAAGGGCAGGTACAGTGATGCATGCCTGTAAGTAATCTCAGCACTCTGAAAGGCTGAGGCAAGAGGATCCCAAGTTTGAGCCCAGTCTGAGCAATTTAGCAAGTCCCTTCCTCAAAATAAAACACATTTTACAAATGGCTGTAGGTCTAACTCAGTGCAAAGGCCCTGAATCTCCAATAACACATGCACCCGGCTAGAATGGTGGCACAAACCTGTAATCCTAGTACACTGCGGGGCAGTGTAGACAGAAGGATGGCAAGTTCAAGCTCCACCTGGGCATCTAAGCAATTTTAACGCGACCTTATCTGAGAGGGAAAAAAAGGAAGTAGCGTACATAGTTGTCATGGGCATGGAAGGATTATGTTAGACAGACTTTCAATCTAGTTCTCATTTATTATATAAACCTGAGCAACGGATTTCCAACTCTTTAGCCTTAGTTTCCTCTTCTGTGAAATAGATCCCCAAGGGCACTGTCAGGACTAAATGAGGCAACTGACGATAAAGTGTTTCATCACTGTGCCAGGTGTGTGGAAAGCAAACCATCAGTGTTAGTCTATCATTAGTATTTCATTGTAGATTCTTTTGTTTGCTTGTTTGTTTTGGTGCCAGGGATGGAAAGCAGGACCTTAGGCCTGCAAGGCAAGCATTGCACCACTGAGCTAAATCCCTGGCCCGAATTGTAGATTCTTACAGAACATTGATTCTGGCCTATATATGGTACAACCTTGCACACTGTGGATACATAATGATAAATAGTCCAAAATGTAACAGTTATGGCTTTACCAAAACTAAAACTTAGGTCATAAATAAGCAACATGGTTAAGGATCCAGGCCTTCCTAAAGTACCTGAATGCATGAACTCTCTACTCTGGGGTAAACTGGAAAAGAGGAAAAAGCTTCCCTCCCAATGGCCCTCCATGTAAATTATAACTAGCAGTGCACTGCATTCTAGACATTTACTTTTATTGTTCCAAGAGTGGTTGTGGCAGGCAGTGAAAATACATGCTCAAATACAGATACATAAGCTCAGGAATTTCAGAGCAGTCTGCCTTACTCAACATAACCCTTTTCCTTTCCCTTTCGCTCACCGCCAGCTCTTCCGCCCCATCTCTGGCCTTTCAGGCTCTCCAGGCGCTCACATGCCCTGCATTAACAACCAGGGAACGCAGCTGAGTCCGGGGTTATCACAGGGAGCTTAGCGACCTCACCACTGGGCCAATTTCACAATAAAGAGTTTTAACTCCAGTCAACTTTTAAAATCACGTTAGTACATCACAGGAACTAGAGCTTGCTCTTATAAAAATATTCACTCACCTTTGTTTGTCTGCAGTTCTGGGGACCAAAATTAGGATCTCCCAAATGCCAGACAAGCACTGTACCACTGAGCTACACTCCCCCCATGCCCTCATTTACTTACTAAGCACTGTATATTAGGATGGCGGAAAAACAACACTCTACAGTGAGCATGGTGGTGCACGGTTGTAATCCCAGCAATTAGGGAAGCTAAGGCTGAAAAGTTTGAGGTCCTGCACAACATAGCGTGTTAGCAAGACACTGTCCCAAAATAAAAATTTTAAAAGGGCTGGGGACATAGCTAAGTGCAAAGACGCAGGGTTCACTCCTCAGTACTGAATGAGGGCTGTATTTAAAATTTAAGAAGTCTTTTCCACAGTTACTGGTGAGAGTATCTAAAAACAATCAGAAGACTTGATAACTTTTACCACAAGGTCTTGATCTATTTAATTACTACTTTACAGTATCTGTCCTTAACTTGATGCCAGTGTCTCACTACGTGTAGAGTGTGAATTCCAGAAACATGTATGTCAAGAAAAGATCTGGCCAGGCATGGTGGCTCATGCCTGTAATCCCCAGACTGGGGAGTCTGAGGCAGAACTGCTGAGTATGAGGCCAGCCTTGGGTACATAGAGTGTTCAAGGTCAGCCTGAATCACATAGCAAGACTCTTGTTTCTGAAAAAAAAAAAACTATTTTTTGGTTTGGTTTGATTTTTTTTTTTTTTTT
>NW_022922957.1:4044-4780 GCF_012274545.1 Fukomys damarensis
AAAAAAAAAAAAGCACAGTAAAACTTTCACCATCACTCACTTTCAAATTAAAGTAGCAAAAACAGAAACAACATTCTGAGTAACTCACCTGACTCAGTGCTACCTGTGGTCTGACTGTGTCCCTTAGAAGGTGGGTCATGCAGTGGAAAGCCTGGGTGACACTGGTAAAGGAATCTACGAGGTTCGGCCTCACTGGAGATAATGAGGTCACTGGAGATGCTGCCCTTGGGGAGGACTGTGACAGTTTCCTCAGGACTGGGTTGGTTAGATCTGTTACTACAGCGGGAGTATCTGCATGAGACCACACACACCCCCACCACCCGCATCTCCCTGGTTTCCTGTCTTGCATGTGCTTTTATGCATGTGCTCCTACCCTTTGGATGCCATCTGCTATGTGGCCCTGATTAAAGCGTGCACAAGTGAAGCCACCCTGACCAGGACCTTCAGCCTCCAAAACTGTTACACAAATGAGCTGCAGTGATTTCTGGTGTACCCAGTCTTAGGTGTTTTGTCATAGCAACAGAAAACAGAAAAACACATCGCCACACACACGTATATGGAAAGTGAAGACGACATTTAGCTAAGCATGTGACACAATATCCCCATTTTCTTCCACATCACTGTCCACACTCCTTAACCTCTGAGGGGGATCCCCCATCCTCCACCTACACACACAGGAGTGCACTCACCCCTGGACTCAATCCTTCCTGTCTGCACTCACTTTCTAAGTGACTTC
>NW_022922958.1:0-929 GCF_012274545.1 Fukomys damarensis
CATCATTTTCATCAGTATTATTGCTTTTCCTTTGTGCAGTTGAGAGAGTTCCTAAAAAGCCCACAGTGGCAAAGCATACAGAAAATGCGTGCATCTACTGGTGGAGCCTGTCACCCTCCTGACAAGGTCAGTCAGTGTCGCCCAGGCTGCTGGGGATGGGGCTCCAACAGCAGTAGAGGGTCAGGGATCGCGTGAGAACAGTGTCAGGTGCACGGTAAGAAATCTGCATTCGAGGGCCAGATCTGTTACAGCTCAGTGGTCGGGTGCGGGACAAGCTTATGCCAAGCCCTGGGTCGCACCAGCAGCAGTGCCATTAAATATAAGGGGGGATTGGTAGCTGGTATTGGATTTTGCTCGGCCTCAAGGCAAGCCAGGCTGGTGAGAAGAGCCACTTATGCTCAGGCTCTCTGACAGATGCCAGGGTGTGAGGTCTGGGAGGTGGAGGGCTTGGCAGGGAGCTGGGCTCAGGCAACCCCTGCAGGAGTCTTACTGGAAGTAGAATCCCAGCTTCCTATCTTTCTCTGAACACAGCCAGGATGCTGCCAGTGGGCGCAGGCTCGGCTCCTTCAGGAGAACGAGTGAGTGTCTCCTTCTGGGGCAGCAGTCCCTAGGCTGAGGGGTCAGGGCAGGCCACTGCCCCTGAACCTCTTCCCCATGCAGCTACCTGTACCCTGACCCTGTGTCTCCACCCCTAGGAGGGTCTCCACTGAACTGCAGGGGGTGAAGGAGGTAAGGCACATTGGGGCAGAAGTGGGAGAGGGGCGGGATGGATGGGCCTGAAGTCGGCAGTCCCCCCCTGCTGACTGTGCCCTGTGCCTTGGGCAGCTGAGGGCATTGAGGGAAGCCAAGGAACAACGAGGCGCCAAAGTGGAGGAGCTGGAGAGGAGCTTGATGGGTGAGTGAGGACAAGTGTGACCTGGGAGTTGGAC
>NW_022922959.1:0-308 GCF_012274545.1 Fukomys damarensis
TCTCTCTCTTTTTTCCTTATCCCTCATCACACCCCTCCCTAGGCAGATCAGAGGACTGGATGGCTTCTGACAGGTGCGATCACAAGTCACCCCTTCCTCTCACCCTCCTCACCATAGCATGCTGTTTGGTACTATATTTCTCTGAGGTGGTCTCCCTCAATGACTTGCCCACCTACCTGTCTATGAGAGAGAGGCTCATTCACCCCTAGGGCCTTGGGAGTCCTCCTGGACTTCTCGCTGCATGCCTTTTCCTTTGCCTTCATATCTGACTACCTCAGTAAATGCACAGCCTCTGCCAAAGGCACCAT
>NW_022922960.1:0-441 GCF_012274545.1 Fukomys damarensis
CCAGGTACTGTAGCCCACTCCTCTGCACAACCCCACTGTACGCTGGAGGAAACTGAGGCTCAAGGTAGGTGTCTTGTTCATGGTTGTCAGGACTGAGGAGGCAGAGCCAGGACATGGACTGAGGTTTGTGATCCCAGAGACTCCGCTCTTACCTCACACCCTGCTCCTCCTTGGGAAGGGACCCCTCCTGGCGTTCCGGGCTTACAGAAGTGAACAGAGATGTAACTCCCTCCAGTCTGAGGGCCATTTCCGAGCAGGTGCAGTATCACTGCGCTTTGCTTATACTCAACCACTCGTTTCTACAGCACCCCAAGCAGGGAGCAAATTATTATTCCCACGTGCTGACTGAGGAGGGGCACAGAGAGGCTCAGTATATGTCCCGGGGTCACTCAGCTGGGTCTGGCAGGGTGTGCGAGGGGCATGTGGTAGCCTCACCCAAGG
>NW_022922961.1:0-321 GCF_012274545.1 Fukomys damarensis
GGTAAAAGTCGATGGCAGAGAAAACTGCTGCATCCTGAGCCAAGAAGCAGAAAGTGAAATGTGGGAGAGCAGTGCGTCACTGTTGCTCTGAAGGGCACAACCGAAGTAACCTAAGGACATTGCACAACGCCCTACCTCCTACAGCTCAACAGCACCATCCAATCTCACCAGCTCAGAGTGACCATTTAGAGAACCTCCTCTGAACTTTGGCACTCTCGTTATGTTACCTGGCTATTCACCACTTTGGTTACCTGTAGGTCACTGGTACCAGGCTGCAGGTTATTGTGCTCAGCAAATACTTTGCCTGGCTCCCTTAAATCT
>NW_022922962.1:0-279 GCF_012274545.1 Fukomys damarensis
ATAGGTGTGTGTGTGAAGCACGTATTTTGAGGGGGATTAATGGCAATGTATCTTTTACCATGAAAATTTAAAATTTTGAACATTCAGCATATGTTTTGATCACACTTCCTACATTTCCACAGTTCTGCAGGGGCACTTGTGTACTGGGAGCTGTGGACTCAAGTTTCAAGGCTCTAAAGTTTTACGGCAATGTGAGAGATTAGAAGAACCTGGGATGGTCCTTTTCAGAGAGGTTCAAGAGCAACCTTTGATGCCATTGAAAAAGATACCATTTCTGTG
>NW_022922963.1:0-218 GCF_012274545.1 Fukomys damarensis
CCCGCTCCTATGCACATGTAGGTGAGAGCAGGACCTTCCCTGCCTGCCTGAGCACCCCCACTTCGCAGGAGCAGCACCCGCTCCTTCCTGCCTCCCAGCAGTGGATGGCCCTGGCCGCGTGCCCAGGAATCCACCTGGCATGGCTGCCCTGGGCTCCCACTCCCCAGAGCAGGGGAGGTGGTGTGGACGGACCTGTCTGGAGTCCGGACACCCCGGCC
>NW_022922964.1:0-208 GCF_012274545.1 Fukomys damarensis
ATTTATTTTATAGTAAAAATGTAGGCCTATTGTTCCTTAGGTGACCAGAGTTTGGCATTATTTCTGATTCGGGGTGATTGTGTGAATTTATAGAAGCATGATTTATGGTGGAAAAATCATATGTGAACTCAAGGAATGTAATACGTCAATTGTATGTTTCACATTGTTCTATATTTTATTTGTTATTTAAATACATTGACTTTATAAG
>NW_022922965.1:0-200 GCF_012274545.1 Fukomys damarensis
CCCAGTGGGAAGCCTGGACCGGCTGGGTGAGGGATTTGCACCACCAGGCTGGAGCCAGGAAGCGATGCTCAAGGCGAAGACCAGAGCTCTCCTGATAATAATAGCACCATCCCCAGCCACAGCAGACAGTGAAGATCTGAATTGCTCTGATGATGAGAACAGCTGAGTTTGTATCACGAGAAGCAGCTGTGGCAAGCTTC
>NW_022922966.1:0-252 GCF_012274545.1 Fukomys damarensis
GCAACTCTGAGTGCACACAAGCCTCCAGAACTCGGTGTACTTGGGGATAGGTTCAGTTTGACGATAGAACACAAACGCACTTTCCCGAAGTCTTCTGCCGTTTAAAGTGCTGATTTCCCCGCGAAACAGCTTCTCTCGCCGCATAGCCGTTTAAAGCGAAAGTGGTCACTTTCATGAATGTGAAGAACGCCACAGAGAAAGGTGCTGCAATTCTGTGAGTTTACCAGTGAAGTCCACTTCTTAGCGGGAGTA
>NW_022922967.1:0-440 GCF_012274545.1 Fukomys damarensis
ACATTTTATACTTTCTGAAGCAGTACTCCTTATCTTCTGTCCTGCATCTCAGAGATGCCCCTTTTTCCTTTCCTACTATTTTCCTGCCCACCAAGCTCACACTTGTAGCTCCTTCCATTCCTTGTATCTCTCTTCAAAATTCCCAGTCTGTTTGCTTTGTGGCAGCACTTTTTTAACCTCTACAAGCTCACTGTGCAATCCCCTGTGACCACTGAGACCCTGTAAGAACAGGTGCCCACCGAACTCTCCTTTTTCCTCACATCCATAAGTTCCTATTGCCCTGGCTTCCTCAACTTCACATCCCCGGTCCTCATTTTCTTGTGACTTCTTTGCATGGCTTTGTACGGTTCTATACTTCACCACGCATGTCTCCCATTTCCTGTGTGTCCGCTAATTAGACAGAAGATGATAGTTATCTGATAGCACTGTTGAAATGTAAT
>NW_022922968.1:0-710 GCF_012274545.1 Fukomys damarensis
CATACACAAAACTTTCAGACTGGTTCTGCATTCAGGGCACACCCACTCCCAGAAACAATACTGGAGACATCTTGAGAGTCATGGAACAATACGCACTGAGCTGGAACTGCCCACAGCCATGAGGCAGGGCCACGAAGTTAATTGGAGAGCCTTGCATTGAAGTTCCCCTCCTCCCCGAATCAAAGATTTGAAGCATTGGGTTCTACCTAGAATGGCCAAAATGTCCCACTCCTAACGAACTGCAGGCCTGAGCAACTTGAGGAGCTCCTCATCACAGTGTGAGACTGCCAAGCCCCTTGATTTCGAGCACAGGACTGTTGAGGTACGTTTTGCCACTACGAAACCTGCACTCACATGGCTGGCATCCAGGGTAACATTCAGTTCCTCTTGGATGCATTGTGAGAACCACCTGGCTTCGTTCTCCTTGCCGAGCCAAGTTGAGCTGCCGACTAGCATGATGTGAGGTCACTGTCAGCCTAGGCTCCATCAGGCAGAATCTGTACGAACTATGGTCACGCCGGGCACTCCTGCTCTCCACAGCCTGCATAGAGCCCTCTGAAAAGGAATGGTTATAGAATCACACAGAAACCATCACTCAGGACAGAATCCGGTTGAAAAGTGAGCAGGGCATTGCCATGCATTGAGATCCGCAGAGACTCAGTAGGCAAAAAGCCCCAGGTGACACATGGGTTTCTGATGTCTCAGTCTTC
>NW_022922969.1:0-237 GCF_012274545.1 Fukomys damarensis
GCAAACTGGAATTTATATTATACAGTTTGTCCTATCATATTAAGAGCAATTTTATAATTCTACTTAAAAGTTTAGGAATGCACTAATGATAGGCACAAAAAACAATGTTGTGTTAATTAATTTAAATATTTTCAAAAAGGGAATGCAATCATGGCAAAAGAGAAAAAAAGCCTCGACTGTGGACAGTATTTATGTAACCATAAATGTTTTCCCCAGAACCTTTTACCAACCCTGCTT
>NW_022922970.1:0-202 GCF_012274545.1 Fukomys damarensis
TTTTTTCTGGTAGAAGAGAAAAAGATTGGCTTTTTTATTTCTGGAGTGTTCATTGTGGTAGAGATTTAAATTATAAATTCCAAATTTTAATTGAATTAGGTAGTCTAATCAGAAGGGAAAACTTCCCATTTCTTCATTTTAGAAAGATACTTTGGTGAAAGAATTCAGGCTGACAAAGATTCTCTTAGCACAGAGAATTCCT
>NW_022922971.1:0-847 GCF_012274545.1 Fukomys damarensis
GAACGAGGGAAGGACCCAGTGGAGGGGACGGTGGGAAAAGTCATAGAGAAAGGGGAAGTACTGTAGACCTTAGTGCCCGTGGGGCAGAGCAGGTAAAGGAAGAGGGCTTTTTCAAAGTGACACCTAATTATGCACATTCATGGGGATATGATGTGACATTTCAGTACTTGTCTGTAGTGTGTAATGGCCAGATCAGGGGAACTCTCTCCATCATCTCAAAAACATTTATCATTTCTTTGCATTGGCAACAACCAAGAACCATTTTTCGGAGAGAGGGGATGCTTCCTCCATGCCCGGGGAAAGGAAGAGATGGGAACTTAGACTAGGGTGCTCTGGGATAGAAAGAAACGTTTTAGGAGCTAAAGACTTATGGCCTGACTAAAACTCCTAAATAAACAAAAGTATTTGTGGAGAAGAAGAGGGGTAAGTATTGGGATTTAGAACTGAGAAGGAGGATTGTATGGTACGTGTGTTGTGGGAAGTGAGCAGGGACTCAGAAACAGCTGTGAGCAGCCTCTGTGGCCCAGGACGCAGGAATCCCGTAACGCGGGCCTGACCGGGGCAGAGTCAGAGCCAGCAGCTCGAGCGAGCGGGGCTGTGGGTCATTTGCCAGGCTTTTCCATCTGCCGAGACAGGAAAAAGGCAGGATTACCAAAGCAGAATTCCTTACTTGCCTATGGAATGAGAAGAAATGACTCTGCACTAACGTTCTCGTTTCCAGGGACCAGAACTACTGTCCGGCTGCATCCCGAAGTGCATTTTGCTCAGGAGTTAAGTACAACAGTGACAGCATTTATACCTGTGTGGATGGGCACATGGTGTCATAGTCAGTAGAGAAAAAGAAGCA
>NW_022922972.1:0-2770 GCF_012274545.1 Fukomys damarensis
GTATGAGAAGGGGACTTCACTGGTAAACTGACAGAGTTTCAGCCCCTTGCTGTGTGGAGTACTTCATATTCAGGAAAGTAATCACATTGGTGTCAATGGACTAAAAGATGAAAGAAGCCATTTCCCGGGGATGAACTGTGGTTTCAACTGCAGAAGCACTCTGAAAGTGCTCTTGCTTTCTAAGCTCAAACTGAAAGTCACCCCAAGGTCACAGAGTTCTAGAAGCTTGTGGGGCCTCAGAACTGCTAAGCACTCTCTTAGGCCTCTGGACAAAGCTTCCTTGAAGTCTCTCATAAAAGAGCCTCTATCTCTACAAAGCAGAGACCTACAAACAAGAAAGAATAAAGTTCCACTCCGTATGAGAAGGGGCCTTCACTGATAAACAGACAAGGTTGAATCCCATTGCTCAGGAAACTAATGGCATTGGTTTCAGTGGGCTAACCGCCATAGAAGCTGTTTCCAGGGAAAACTGCAGTTTAAACTGCAGAAGCACTCTGAAAATTGCGTTTGCTGTCCAAGCTCAAACTGACAGTCACTCCAAGTTCACATAGTTCTAGAGGCTTGTGGGGCCTTAGAGCTCTAAGCAATCTCTTAAATCTCAGGGCACAGCTTCCACGAAGCCTCTCAGCAAAGAGCATCCATCTCTGCCAGGGAGAGACCTACAAATAAGAAGGAATACAGTTGCACTCCATATGAAAATGGGACTTCACTGCTAAACTGACAGAGTTGCAGCCCCTTGCGCTGTGGATTTCATCACATTCGGTAAACTAAATGCCTTGGTTTCAATGGGCTAACCATAAAAAGAAGCTGTTTCCCAGGGAAAAACTGCAGCTTCAAGCTCAGAAGCATTCCAAAAAGTGCATTTGCTTTCTAAACTGAAACTACTAGTCATTCCAAGGTCACACAGTTCTAGATGCTTGTGGGGCTTCAGAGATCTAAGCACTCTCTTAGGCCTAGGGCAAAGCTGCTAGGAAGCCTCTCAGCAAAGAGCCTCTCTGTCTGCCAGGCAGAGACCTACAAACAAGAAGGAATAAACTTCCACTCCGGATGATAAGGGGACTTCACTGGTAAACAGATAGGGTGTCATCCAGTGGCTCTGTGAAGTACTTCAAATTCAGGAAAGTACCACATTGGTTTCAATGGACTAAAAGTCGAAAGAAACTATTTCCTGGGGATGACCTGTGGGTTCAACCGCAGCAGAACTCTGAAAAGTGCGCTTGCTTTCTCAGCTCAAACTGAAAGTCACTCTAAGGTCACACAGTTCTACAGGCTTGTGGGCCTCAGAGCTCTACGCACTCTCTTAGACCACAGGGTAAAGCATCCTAGAAGCCTCTCAGAAATGAGCCTCTAACTCTGTCAGGCAGAAACCTACAAACAAGAAGGAATACAGTTGCACTCCTTATGAAAAGGGGACTTCACTGGTTAACTGACAGAGTTGCAGCCCCTTGCTCTGTGGAGTACTGCACATACAGGAAACTAACCACCTTGGTTTCATTGGGCTAACTGGTGAAAGAAGCTGTTTCTGGGGGAAAAACTTCAGTTTCAACCATACAAGCACTCTGAAAAGTGCACTTGCTTTCTACACTCAAACTGAAAGTCACTCCCGGTCACAGAGTTCTGGAGGCTTATGGTGCCTCAGAGCTGCTAAGCACTCTCTGAGGCTTCAGTGCAAAGCTTCCTAAAAGCCTCTCAGAAAAAAGCCTCTATCTCTGCCAGGTAGAGACCTAAAAACAAGAAGGAATCCAGTTCCACTCCATATGAGAAGGGGAACTCTCTGGTAAACTGACAGAGTTGCAGCCCCTTGCTCTTTGGAGTACTTCACTTTCAGGAAATTAACCGCATTGCTTTCAATGGGCTAAACGTTGAAAGAAGCTGTTTCCCTGGGAAAAACTGTGGTTTCAAATTCAAAAGCACTCTGAAAAGTGCGCTTGCTTTCTACACTCAAAGTGAAATTCTCACGAAGGTCACACAGTTCTAGAGGCTTGTTGGGTATCAGAGCTGCTAAGCACTCTCTTAGGCCTCATGGCAAAGCTTCTAGAAGCCTTTCAGAAAAGAGCTTCTATCTCTGCGAGGCAGAGACCTACAAACAAGAAGGAATACAGTTCCACTCCGGATGAGAAGGGGACTTCACAATTAACTTGACAGTTTCATCCCCTTGCTCTGTGGAGTATTTCATATTCAGGAAAGTAACCACATTGTTTTCAATGGACTAAAAGGTGAAAGAAGCTATTACCCAAAGGTGAACTGCAGTTTCAACCACAGAAGCACTCTCAAAAGGGCACTTGCTTTCTAAGCTCAAACTGAAAGTCACTCCAAGGTCACACAGTTCGAAGAGTTTGCTGGGCCTCAGAGCTCTAAGGACTCTCTTAGACCTCAGGGCAAAGCTTCCTAGAAGCCTCTCAGAAAACAGTCCCTATCTCTGCCAGGCAGAGACCTTCAAACAAGAAGGAATACAGTTTCACTCCGTATGAGAAGGGGACTTCACTGGTAAACGGACAGAGTTGCAACCCCTTGCTCTGTGGAGTACTTCACATTCAGGAAACTAACTGCATTGGTTTCAATGGGCTAAACGTTGAAAGAAGATTTTTCTCCAGGAATAAGTTTGATTTTAAATGCGGAATCACTCTGAAAAGTGTGCTTGCTTTCTAAGCTCAAAGTGAAATTCACATGAAGGTCACAGAGTTCTCGAGGATTGTGGGGCCTCAGATCTGCTTAGCACTCTCTTAGGCCTCATGGCAAAGCTTCCCAGAAGCCTCTCAGAAAAGAGCCT
>NW_022922973.1:0-212 GCF_012274545.1 Fukomys damarensis
GTTGGCTCTCTGATCAAAATCTCTAGCCCTGGTCTTTCCTCTTGATCCTAATGTCCTATTAAATAAACATCTCCACATGGCTATCAAACCAGTATCTACACAAAAATCAGTGTGAAGAGAACCTACCTCTCAGGGCAGACCAGAGCCTTCCTGGGTCTTCCCCATCTCATAAGCTCGTTAGCCCCAAACGCAGAGTTAGATTTGCTTCTTCT
>NW_022922974.1:0-205 GCF_012274545.1 Fukomys damarensis
AAGCCTGATTGATCAGTTTTGTTACTTCCTGTGCTTTCAGTTCAGGGTGTCCTGATGATTCACCATCAGATTTTTCATCCTCATCTGCCCCACTGTTTTCCATTGGTGAACTGGAAGTCCGTCCCTGTATCTTGCTTAAGTGTTTTCTCATTTTTACTATTGTTGTTGAGTTGTCCTTAGTTTAACCTTTAGGTTATTACTTAAA
>NW_022922975.1:0-265 GCF_012274545.1 Fukomys damarensis
AGGAATTCACACAGCAGAGAATTTGGGCGTGAGAGGTAAGGTGAGGGCAGTGACTTTTGTGAACCTAGGATGTGCCGCGGCTATCCCTCGGAGCGGAGCCTTGCCGCCTTGACAGAATCGGGAGTGACGGGCCACCGCCTAGTGTTAGAGCTACATTTAGGGGCTGGAAGGGACTCCCCTTGGACTCCCCGTGTAGTGCAGGGTGTGACGGAGGGTAAGGCTTCGTGTTCACTGGACCCTGAGTTTTCGGAATGACGTAGGAATG
>NW_022922976.1:0-246 GCF_012274545.1 Fukomys damarensis
GTGACAGTATGCTATGGTCTGAATTACTTCTCAAAATTCATATGTTGAAGCTGCAAAACCCCAGTATAACTGTATTTGGAGTTAGGGCCAATGAGGAGTTAATTTAGGTTGAAAGGTGTAATATCTGATAAGGTCGGTGCCTTATAAGAAGAGACATCAGATTGATGATTCTGGGAATGAGGAGTCATGACACCCTCCTTCAGTGTCCCTGTACTGCTTTGCCAGCTCAGGCCACAGATGAAGAGA
>NW_022922977.1:0-277 GCF_012274545.1 Fukomys damarensis
CCTGTGTGCACTCAGAGCTGCTAGGCACTCCCTTAGGCCTGAAGGGGTTCTCTGCTAAAAGTCCCTCACAACAGTGTTTCAATCTCTGCCACGCAGAGACCTACAAACAAAAAGCACTAGAGTTGTACTCTCCATAAGACGTGAACTTCACTGGTAAACTCAGAGAGTTGTGGCACCATTCTCTGTGGAGTACTTCACAGTCATGAAACAGACTGCTTTCGCTTTAAACGGCTGAGCAGCGAGAGAAGCTGTTTCCGGGGAAAACTGCACTTTAAAC
>NW_022922978.1:0-1496 GCF_012274545.1 Fukomys damarensis
GACCACCCAATTTCTATGTAAATATCCAAACAAAATAAAATTAGAATGTCTAAAAGATATCTTCACTCTCCATCCACTGCAGAACTCTTGACAACACATGATGGAAAGACCTAAGTGATCTTGGGTTAATGGATTAAAACATTGCACGAATGCATTATGCTTCAGCCTTAACACGAAGGAAAAGTCCTATCACTGATGACATAGATGAACCTACAGAACATTGTGAAATAGGCTAGGAAAAAAAAGGTACAGACAGAGATTCAGTGATTTTGCTGCAAAGCAAGAGGGCTAAGGATTCTGATCACTATGAGTACCTAGAAAAGGCAGTAACTTCTTTCCACTCTTTAGAAGGACTGTGGAATGTAACACTGCTAATGAATTCTAGAAATGGATGGAACCATGCTATTGGTTGTCCTTTGAGGTAAGTAGATCTCCTGGCATTCAGTGATTTGAAGCCAGGGATGCTGAACCTTTAGCAGTGCACATCACAAAGCCACTCAATAAAAAATTGGCCCAAATGCCGATATTGTCCTCACTGATGAGAAAGGAATGAATTCTAGGAACTTTGGAAGGAACCCCAGTGAAGGGATGATTGGAAAGGAGAACTCCGATGTAGATCTACAAATCACAACCTAAAGCACAATTTGTATTTTGCTGTAGGTAAAATATCTCAACTGTCTCAGAAGCAAAACAAATTTAACATTGTGGAATAATGAGGCTCTACTTCCATTGCCAACATAATAGCTAAATGAGTTTAAGAATAATGGTTTTTAATTGATGCAATGACTTCTTGGAAAATCAAAGCACATATGTTTGTAGAAGGTATGTTGGATATTTTTGGGGGGGAAGATTTATCTCTACAATTACGTTTTCCTTTGCCTAACTTCAAAACTATTCTGTGTATCCTAGCACACATAAACTAATAACAAGCATACTCCAGAAATATTTAGGAATTGACAGAAGTGAGCACAGTATTAAATATTTCATATGAATCCAGTTGTGAAAAATCCATAAATCCCTGATATTGTGTATATTACTTTACTTAGCAACACTGTCTTTTCTTATGTTCAAAAACAGGAAACCAAACCTCTTCTTTTGTAAATAAAACACATTGGTTCAGGAGGCTTCTCCTTGTAGTTTCACCTGCCTCGCATTCCGTCAATCACAGTTAACAGCAATATAAGAATATTAAATAGAAAAATCTAGAAATAAGCATTTTCACACTGTTCTGAGCACGATGATGAATCTCAGTGTCCCCCATTCTACATGGAGTGCAAATCATCTGTTTGTTTCCCATGTCCTTGCCTACTTGCCCATTAATCACTTAGGAGATACTTTGATTACTAAATAGGTTTCACTGTACCACATTGTTTTTGGGAAAGGAATTTAATTTATTTAATTAAGGCCTCAAAGTAAAAGATCAGTGATATTGGCCAAACACATATGACAGAAAGAGGCCATGAGGTCCTTCCTTTAAATGAAAAGATGAAGGCCGG
>NW_022922979.1:0-609 GCF_012274545.1 Fukomys damarensis
AATTTTAAAACAGGGTCTTGCTAAATTGTTCAGGCTTGACTTGAGCTCCTGCCTCAGCCTCCCAGAATGCTAATTCTACAGGCATGCACCACCCTGCCAGTTTTTATCTGCATTTTATATGATAACAGTAATTATGAACTAAAAGGCTCTGAACTCCATTAAAAGTATCTGAAGCACTGGAGCAGATACATGTTTTACACAGAACACAACACTTAATACCAACCTTTGGCAAACCCTAAAGCATCTAAGTGCTGACCTGCAGCTGCCTAACAACCAAGTATCACATCTCTTGAGAGTCCAGCACAGTTGTGGTGAACCTATGGCACATGTGCCACAGCGGAAGTGTCTTGTGTCACTGAAAGCTCTAAAAGGTTCACCATCACTGGCCCAGAACAACATGTACATGGATGGAACTCAAGAAATATTGGCTAAATTGAGTGTTCCTGGATCAGGAAGCACGCACAGAACAATAGGAAGAAACAAAATTATGAGCTGAAATCTCCTTACATTTCTGGAGTCTTGGACTTGTTCTTGCCATTAAAGAATTCAGGTAGAGCTCTCCGCTCAATAGCATGAACACTGCAAAAGAAGACAGAATAGATTCAGAAG
>NW_022922980.1:0-241 GCF_012274545.1 Fukomys damarensis
CAGAATTGTTTTTGCTATTCTGGGTCTCTTGGGGTTCCATATAAATTTTAGGATTTTTCTTTATAACAGTGAAAAATGCTACTGGTATGTTGACTGGCATTACATTAAATCACTATATTGTTTTGCTAATATGGCCAGTTTGACAATATTGGTTCTGCCTATCCATTATCAAGGGATCTATTTCCATGTTCAGATGTCCTCTTTGATCTCTTTTTTAGGGTATTGTGTTTTTAATTATAGA
>NW_022922981.1:0-226 GCF_012274545.1 Fukomys damarensis
GACTCCAGCAGGAGCTCACCTGCAAGTGTTCACTGTCTGTCCACAGCAGCCATGTCTGCCACTGAGAAAAGCTTGCTTAGTGACTCTTCTTCCAAAAGACACAGCCATGAGGGCATAAAGGGCACTGTCATGCTTGTCAGTTTATTAAAAAGTTGTGGGCTGGGGATGTACGTAGCTCAAGTGGCAGAGGGCTCGCCTAGCATGTGAGCCTGTGTTCAGTCTCCTG
>NW_022922982.1:0-232 GCF_012274545.1 Fukomys damarensis
CATTCCCTGGCTATCAGAGAAGCCGGTATGGGTTCCTCAGTGGCCTCTTGTCTCTGAAAAATTAACAGCTGCTCATGAGTTGGTCGCCGAGCAAATGCGTTTAGGTCATTTAGAAAAATCTGTTTCTCCCTGGAATACACCAATTTTTGTGATAAAAAAGAAGTCAGGCAAATGGAGATTGTTACAGGACTTGAGAGCTATCAATAGGCAAATGCAGGTGATGGGAGGTTTA
>NW_022922983.1:0-370 GCF_012274545.1 Fukomys damarensis
CATGGGGTTTCTGCCATGGCTCAGCTTATGCTCTTCTCAGCAGAACACCACGAAGTCTTGGCTGAATACAAGAAAGGAGTTGGAAACTTAATAGGCGCTCCAGAACCACTCCTATAATGCTCCCTGCATGCTCCAGTCAGCCCCTGCCCAGCTGGTTATGTAACAAATAAGTCTGTGCCCATGCAGGGCGGTGGCCGAAGAGTAGAAATGACCATTTCCAAGCTCATGGCAATTCAGTGGGACCTTCAGCCAGACTGGTTCCAGTGCCTCTCAGATGGAGAGGCATTTTGGGAGGAAGCAACTTCCATAAAAAGAGCAAGAAAGTCTGTAGACCGATCACTTTTGTTTCTGGACAACCATCTGCGCCTAC
>NW_022922984.1:0-303 GCF_012274545.1 Fukomys damarensis
GCCGGCTGGGGACGACTTCCTGCCCATCCCAGCCAGTTCCTCAAGGAAGGCTCTGCTGACTCCGCCCCGGGTATACAAGTCTGCTCACGCATGGCAGCGGGGCCGGCGGATACTGGGTGCAGCCTCTGCCCTTTGCAGGGCAGAGGGCACTGTGAGCTCTGGGTTCTGGGGTGTGGCGCCCGACCTGCCCTGTGAGGGTGGAAAACCACCCCCCCACACCCTGGTCTGGGACCGGCTCCTGGGTTTGCAGAATGGGCCAGTTGCCTGCATCCTTTCCTGAATGCCTTCTGCCCGCCAAGGCTC
>NW_022922985.1:0-228 GCF_012274545.1 Fukomys damarensis
CAGGGAAATCAAGAGGGGAGCACATGGGTCATTGGAAGGGACAACACAGAACCATCTACCACGTTGCTTCTGGAGTCAGGAAGTCCAAGCCCAGGATGGACAGTGCTGGCTCCTGAGAGCCTGGAGGGAGGGTCTGTCTGCTCCGGGACCCTCTTCCTGCAGTGAACATGGCGCCTTCTGCCTGGATCTCTTTGGGTCATCCTCCTGTTGTGGGTGTCTCTGGTTACA
>NW_022922986.1:0-220 GCF_012274545.1 Fukomys damarensis
AGAATTGTCCCAAAGTTAAGAAGGGTTTGTATTTGAAAAATGTTATAGAGAAGAATTGCCTTCATGTGCATATTTGAGACTCATAATAACACAAAGTGGTCAATAAACTTGAAGACTAAGACTTGGAGTAACTTATGAAAAGATATAGACAAAATACCTCTGATAAAAATATTTAATTTTCTTGGAATAATCCATAATTTCTCATAGGACATCATAAATA
>NW_022922987.1:0-889 GCF_012274545.1 Fukomys damarensis
GACTTTAATGGAGTTTTGAGAAAGTTGAATAAAATCCTACCTTAAGGCATCCTTTGGCACTACAGGAAATGTCTGCAAGAATAAAGCTTGTCAACCCAGACTTGAAGTGCCCCTCTCCATCCCATTGTTTCTGTCTTAATTCATGTCCTTGGTAGCTTCCTCCTGAATGATTGCCTCAACCTCGTATCATAACCTGCTCCACACATCATTTCATAGTCACGCCTTCTCCACAAGCGGAACTTAGAGTGGAAAATAAATGAATTCTTCTGGTTGGTTATTCACATTGTGGTTGAATATTTATTTGCAAAGCTTGTTTATCAGGTATAACTGAAAATATTGTTTCATATATTATTTTTCCATAAAAATGCCAGAGATAATGTAAATAATGACATTTAGAATTACCATTTTGGTTGTTTAGACCCTTCTTCCTAGAGGCAAAATGAATACATTCTGGACTCCTCTTTGATCCATGTTCTCTTATGTGGCAGATTCTCAGTATGGAAAGATTTCCCTTTCTTCTACCTCCTCCTTAGAAATATGGATTCATTGAGCAATTACTATGTGATAAATCTTATACTAATAGAAAGAATTCAACAATAAGTAAGACGGACACAAAGCTGTAAGGTGGACACAATCTGTGTGTCCTCAACCTATAGTGTAAGATAGACATTTAAGGGATAGTAACAAGAATGTGTTTTGATAGAGCATATATTGGGAACTGTAGGTACAGGAGCGGGGGCGTGATTTCAGTGGCACCAAGGAATGGCCTGTGGGCTGGCCCTCCTAAAACTACCTGTAAGTTTAGTGAAACTCAAATCTTTGGGTCCATCTCAGACTCACTGAAGCAGACTTTGGTGAAAGGGGCCAGAGTAAGAAGGAATCTATTTTT
>NW_022922988.1:0-1024 GCF_012274545.1 Fukomys damarensis
TTCATTCTAAGAGCGCCCCCTGTTGCCGGCCTTGTTCAGTAAGATGGAATTGGCAATGGGTAAGCAAAGCCAGAAATTCTTGCTACAATGTGGTAGTCGCCGGGATGAGTGCTAAACAACAACAACAATAACAATAATAATAAATAATAATAATAGCTTGAAATAGCATCGCAGAGGAGTTAGAGAAAATGTGGTTTGTTTTTAAACGTGGAAGTCATAAGCGTCTCCCTCGTTGCAGCACACGTTTCCTCAGATTGCTCAGGCAAGGTTGGTGTCGAGCATGGAGGTCTGAAGAGAACGTGGCGAGGGAAGGGCGGGTGGGACGGCGATTGCATTAGTGCTGCGGTGAGAGCGGTTTTACAGGGTGAAAGGGAGCCGGCTCCAGTATGGCACGATTCTGTATTCGGCAGGCAAGGGAAACTAATTTTCAAGGAATACAAGTCATGGAACACAAGGTCTCATAATCTCTTCCCTGTGGAGGCCCCGCTGATGTGGGTGGTAACTGTACAGGCAAAGACCAGTGCCCCTTTATCAACTTCAACAGGCGTCCTGCAGCGTCTGAGAAACACCAACTGCCCAACTGCAGACCTGCGTGAGATTCTCCATAGTTCTATTCAGCTAGGTGTTTTTCTTGCCTTTTCTTTTTCTTTCTTTTTTTTTCTTTTTGTCCTGAACACCCCTGACTTTTAACACCACCCTCACTGGCACCAACAGCAACACCTATATCTGGGGCCACAAAAGAGCCTCCTTGAGGCAGGGAACCCCTCCATCCTGTGTGTTCTCTTTTACAATGCCATTCCCTTAAAGTGTGCTGTTGGAGAGGGAGTCTGTCACCTGCAACTAAGAGGGGAGAGCGAGAGAGAGAGAGGCTGTGCATGTGTATCTCTGCTCTTGTCAAGAGGAGAGCCCTTCTTACACCCCCTTTAAAAAATCAGAACAGCCGGGGATTTAGTTCAGTGGTGCCGACAGCCTCACAAGGACCCGAGTTCGATCCCCAGTAAAAAAAAAAAAAAAAAAAAAAAAA
>NW_022922989.1:0-331 GCF_012274545.1 Fukomys damarensis
ATGTTATATAATTGCTAAATGCTCTTATCATTAATGAGACTGATACTATTTTCATATATTTATAAACTTTCAGTCTTTTTTAAAATACATATTTCATATTCCTGTGCTTTTGGAATTGAGAGAACTCCTTATACAGTGTATTGCGAAAACTAATCATCTGTCAGTACTGTTTTAAATGTTTTTCTAGTGAATCATCTGCCTTTTGATTGTTGTTAATTGTCAGGTAGTGAAGTTTAGTTACCTTTATCTTAATGGCTTCTAGGTTTGTTTCTTGCTTAGAAAGTCTTGCACCATGTCAAAAGTATCAACAAGCCTCATATTTGTTTCTACT
>NW_022922990.1:0-523 GCF_012274545.1 Fukomys damarensis
TTTTTTTTTTAAACCCCTTTCCCTTCTCTTCTCCCCCCTCCCTTCTCCTGAGTTCTATCCTGATTTTCATTCTGGCTGATATTATTAATCTTAGTTCATGTTATGGCACATAATATTTGCATTCACCAAGGCTATTAGGTTCCTGTACATATTTTATCTTTATTCTCCTTATTCTAGACAATGGACTATGACTTCATTTTTTTTTCCTGACCTTCCTTGGAAAACTATTGTTTCCTTTCCTCACAAAAATTCATATATGTAGTCATGACTGCTTTAACATTTGTCCAGTTTGTACTAGGCACATTTTGAGGTAAAATTTCCATCCTAGTGCTCATCATATATTTAGTACTCTGCACGTAAGCTAGAGCATGTTGGTGTCACTTGCTTTGTGACTTGTTACTGTCTTCAGCCAAAACACTTTGTTTAGTACTCCTTTCTGGTGCTTGTCACAACTCCTGGAACCAATCAGTGGTGTGAGTACCAATAATAAATTGGTAATAAATAAGCACAGTTTATGTTCCTT
>NW_022922991.1:0-317 GCF_012274545.1 Fukomys damarensis
TTCACATTCATGAAACTGACCGCTTTCGCTTTAAACGGCTAAGCGGCAAAAGAAGCTGTTTCCGGGGAATTCAGCACTTTAAAAGGCACAAGCTTTTGGCAAAGTGCGTTTGTGTTCTAACTTCAAAATGAACCTATCGCCAAGTATTCAGAGTTCTGGAGGCTTGTGTGCACTCAGAGCAGCTAGGCACTCCCTTAGGACTGAAGGGCTCCTCTGCTAAAAGGGCCTCACAACAGTTTTTCAATCTCTGCCACGGAGAGTCCTTCAAAAAAAAGGACTACAGTTGTACTCCCCCTAAGAAGTGGACTTCACTGGTA
>NW_022922992.1:0-216 GCF_012274545.1 Fukomys damarensis
TGTGAGGTCACTGGCAGGCTAGGCTCCATCAGGGAAAATCTGTATGAACAATGGTTAGGACACACACTCCTGCTCTCAACAGTCTGCATACAGGCCTCTGAAAAGGAATGGTTATAGAATCAGAGAGAAAACATCATTTGGGACCGAATCCGGTTGAAAAGTGAGCTGGGCATTGCCATTCATTGAGACCCACAGGGACTCAGTAGGCAAAAGGCC
>NW_022922993.1:0-209 GCF_012274545.1 Fukomys damarensis
GCTGCAATCGGGCAGCTCCCTCAGGATGACTCTCTGGGCCAGTGCTCAGGCAGCTCCACTGAGCCACCCAGGAACCCCACTCCAGCCATCCCCACCTGCAAGGCAAAGGTGCCTCCACTGAGCCTGAGCCCCTCACAGCTTTCTGTGTGGGATTTCTGGGTCACTTAGACCACAAGGGGCCTCTGCTGGAAACTGTCTGGGTGCCTCAG
>NW_022922994.1:0-308 GCF_012274545.1 Fukomys damarensis
GGACTCTTGATGGCAGTTTTGTGCAAATGTCTCCCATAGCTGCTAGGGAGTGCATGATGTAGTGGTGGCCAGCAGTGTTTGCAGCAGTGATGGAAGGACCATGGAAAAAAAGTTTTTGACTTGGTAGCTCTCTGCAAGGGTAAGAGTCAAGCTGGTCAGCCTATCTGGAGGATGAGGGCCAAGATGATTGTCCACAGGTGCCAGTTCAACATGGACTGGGTTGTACAGAATGTATTCAAGAACAAGTCTTTCATTCTGGATGTAGAATTCATCAGAATTATTTGGGTTTAGTATAGAATGGAGGTGTT
>NW_022922995.1:0-272 GCF_012274545.1 Fukomys damarensis
ACCTTCCTTCATTTGTACTCTGCGTTCTGCCTGACACGGCAGCCTTTTCTTCAAGGACTTCCCAGGCTGTCCACATCTCCTCAGTTCATGTTGATTAATGTTGTACTTTTACTTTTATCTTTCGAAAATTTCCTGGTCCCATTCTCCTTTGTATTATTGTGCTCCATTTGCTTTTCTCCTTATTTTTTTAATTTAGTACTACCACACCATTGCTTAACCTTGCTCTTTGCTCCACCCTTTGTACAACTCATTTCCTTAGTGATGATATAACA
>NW_022922996.1:0-855 GCF_012274545.1 Fukomys damarensis
GTCCTGGCCCCCCATCAGCGTCTACCTCTGCCACACCTTCACCACTTGACCCCCGTGGGTTTCCAGCCAGATTATAAAAGGTCAGGGTATGTCACGCTGCAGTGGAGCCCTGCAGGGTCGAGGATGTGCTGTCTTTCCGACCCTTACTTGGCCATCCTAGGGTCACGACTACCACAGAGGAGTCATGAGACCTCGGGAGGGATCTCTGGTTGCCTCCCTCTCGCATAATGGGCAACACTGGGCAGGACGAAGGGGACTTACCACACAGGGGACACTGAGGTCACCTTGTTCCTGAACACCGAAGCTTCAGACACCAGAGTTCTGAATAGCTCACATGGCAGCTTTTAAGAATAAACTTTGCCATTTAGTCTCACTTGCATACTTTTGCTCTGGAAATCAGAAAAGAGAAGTCCTGCTCTGGCCAATCTCAGTTCACCTGCTCTAATGAAAACAAAAATTAAATAGAAATCTATAGTAGTGAAATTATTTCTTTTGGTAAAGTCTGCGCATCACATTAGGATAACTGAGAAGTATAAAATATTCAGTGATTTCCTAATTTTTCAAAATTAGTGTAATGAAATAATGTATAATGGTTACAACTATTATGGTCTACTAAAGATCAGACAGTGTACAATGACGCATGTGCTTTATATATGTTATCTTTATTTCCCACAGTATTCCTAAAACTGTAGGAAAATATTCTCTTACTAGAGAAAACGAGGAATTGGGGTTTCACAGATGACAAAATGTGCCTGAGACCATAAAGCCAGGGCCAGCTGTGAAATAAGGATTTAAATCCATGCTTTCCCACTTAACCTTTGCCTGTATTTTCTACACTGCTAGTTAATTTACATG
>NW_022922997.1:0-239 GCF_012274545.1 Fukomys damarensis
TGAAAGGGGAAGAGGGAAAAGCACTGCCAGCACAATCATGGTGAACAGTGTCTTGGGGGCTCCGGGGATCCTACAGCCTCCTACCCCCTCTCCCTTATCACAGCAGCTGGATACCGGAGCCTGTCAGCTTTCTTCCACGGCCTCCAGCAGGTATCAGTACCAACTGAGGCCAAGGAGATCAGGTGGCAATGACACTGCCCTGGCCACTTGTGTGACCTGTACCTTGTTTGCTGTTCCCC
>NW_022922998.1:0-203 GCF_012274545.1 Fukomys damarensis
CTGTTGATAGAAAATGTTCTGGCCATAAAAAGCACACTTGTTTATTGGGTGCTTAGGACTCATCTTCTCAGGGTAGCCATATTTTTCCTTCTGGGATACTTAGTACTTGAATATCAGTACTGTGCTTGCTCATAGTGGAAGCTTTTCTCTAGGAAAAGGAACCTGAGGGAACAGAAAGAAATTACTTTAATTTTTAAAAACAG
>NW_022922999.1:0-1795 GCF_012274545.1 Fukomys damarensis
GGAAATAAGATACTTCCATGACAAAGAACACCTGAGAAATTTCATAAATACCAAACCAGCACTCCAAACATTTCTAAATAATATCCTGCAAAAAGAAAATGAAGACCACAACAGAGCCAACAGGGCCAACAGAGAAAATATACAAGACAAGGCAAAAAAATGAAAGGGAGACAGGGAAAAATAAAAAATAAAAGAACCAACAACAGGAAAATAACATTACAATGAAAAGCCAATACATAACTGTTATAATCATCAATCTTAATGGCCTTAATTCACCAATAAAAAGAAAAAGGATGGCAGAATGGATTAAGAAGCAAAATCCCTAACTCAGATTTCTTCTTTTATTATTTTTTCTTTTTTCTTTATGTTATTTTTCTTCTGTCATTTTATCTGACTCATGGGTCAATAGTTTCAAGGGAAAGTGAGCCCTTATTACTGTTAATGGTTTATATTCATATTCTTATTCTTGCACTGTTTCTATCCCTTTTGAATTTAATAGTTTCTTAAAGATTGTATGGTCATTCTATGTCCTCTGGCTTCACTTGAAACCTTCTCCAATTCTTTTACTTATCTACTTCTCTCATCCTAACTCTGTCTAAGCCCCCATCCTAAATAGCAGTGATGCTATATGGAAAAGTTTATGCACTGCAAACATATTTTGGGCTGCTTCTTGATTTTAATTTAATTCACATGGTTTAAAGGTGATAGATTAATGACTACCACACGTGGTCAATTTGCAAGTTGTGTTTGATCCTATTGTGTTGCTGATTTTATCAATTGGGAAAAAGATTTGTGACTGATTTAATGAGTTGTTTTCTCCAATATTATGAAAATGAGAATATCTATGAGTCATTAGAGACTCAAAAGCTAAAGCACACTGTATCAGGAAGATTTAAGTAATAACCCAGAAATTAAACCAAGGACAATCAACACCAAAAATAAAAATGAGAAAACACTTAAGCAAGACACAAAGACAGACTTCCAGTTTGCCAATGGCAAACAGTGGGCAAACGAGGATGAAAAGTCTGATAGTGAACCAGCAGGACACCCTGAACCCATAGCTCAGGAAGTAACAAAACAGATCAATCAGGCTCTAGAAAAAATCAAAACAGAAATAATTTCCTGGATAACCATAGAGATGGTGAGCAAAATGGAAGTCATGATTCGAGACTCTAGAACAGAAACTGAGAAAAAAATAGAAAAGCTCAGGACCATGATAGAAGCCATGAAGCCCAGCATAAGAAAGAAATGGAAACCATGAATGCCCAACATCAGAAAGAAATGGAATCCATAATACAGATTGAAACAGATATCCAGGAGATTAAAAACTCCATTGAAAGTGTTAGCAACAGAATAAAAGACTGTGAAGATAGAATATCAGATATAGAAGATAGGATTGCAGTCAGTGACCATGAAAAGAGAGGTCTCTTAAAAACAGTAAGGAATCATGAGAAATAGATCCAATAACTCCTAGATGATGCAAAGAAGAATAATATAAGACTGATAGGAATCCATGAAGTAGCAGGAGAAAAAACAAATGATTTAAAAAGCTGTTCACAGAATTAATGACAGAAAACTTCCCAGAGGGGAAGAATTTGACATACAGATAAGAGAGGCATATAGAACTCTAACTAGTATGATAAAAAAGAATACACCAAGACATATAATAATCAAGATCCAGAAACCCATCAGAAAAACAAAATACTATAAGCAGTAAGAGAAAAGAAACAAATCACATGCAAAGGAAAGCCCATCAGAATGACAGCAGACTTTTCAACACAAACCCTTAGGTCAA
>NW_022922999.1:1827-2841 GCF_012274545.1 Fukomys damarensis
GAATTCTAAACAATATCCTAGAAAAAGACAATGAAGATCACAACACCATGAGGCCTGACAGAACAAATCAAATAGGCAAGGCAAGAAACTAAAAGGAGAGGGCAAAAATTAAAAAGAGTCAACAAAAGGACAATAACATGACAATAAGAAGTCAGTACATATCAGTTATAACCATCAATGTCAATGTCCTCAATTCAACAATCAAGAGAAATAGACTGGCAGAATGGATTAAGAAGCAAAACCCAACAATATGTTGAATGCAAGAAACACACCTAGTGCAAAAAGAAGCCCATAGACAAAGTGAAAGGATGGAACATGATTCTCCATGCAACAGGAGCCCAGAAAAAAGCAGGGGTAGAAATCTTATTCACAGACAAAGTAAATTTCAAACCAAAACTGATTAAGAGAGACAAAGAAGGCCACCACATCCTTGTAAAGGGAAAAATTCAAGAGAAAGAGGTGACAATCATAAACATATATGCACCAAATATTAATGCCCCCAACTATATAAAACAAATATTAAGTAACATGAAAAGCCAAATAACTACTAATACAATTGTAGTGAGGGATCTGAATACCCCACTATCACAAACAGACAGATCATCTAGGCAAAAAATCAACAACAAAATAGTAGAACTGAACAAAGCTTTTGGATGCATGGACTGAATAGACGTCTACAGAGTGTTCTACCCCACAAAATCAGAATATACATTCTTTTTGGCTGCCCATGGGTCATTCTCTGCGATAGACCACAAACTAGCTCACAGAAAAGGTCTGAATAAATGCAAAAGAATCAAAGTTATCCCCTGTATATTATCAGATCATACAGCAATCAAATTCGAGATCAATAGCATAAAAAACTGTGGGAACTTCACAAACACATGGAAATTGAACAATACTCTCCCGAGCAATCAATGGATCACAGCAGAAATTAAGGAAGAAATTAAACATATTTTACAAATAAATGAAAAATGCCAATAGAACATACAGGAATCTATGAGACACAATGAAAGC
>NW_022923000.1:0-200 GCF_012274545.1 Fukomys damarensis
AAGGTGGGTGGCCAAAATGGTCTAGGTTTTTGTGTATGACAAGGAAAAGAATTGTGAAGCATATATCTTGTAGTATGTAGTTCTTTTTATTGAAGATCATGGAGCACAGCAGGAGTAGGCAGAAGGGCAAAGTTGGCAAAAAAAAAAGGGTGCTTTGTATTTCAGGCTTCTAGTATTTATAGGGTCAGACATCCAATGGC
>NW_022923001.1:0-461 GCF_012274545.1 Fukomys damarensis
TGAAGAGGCTCCTGCTGAAACAGGTTTCTCTTGAAGCCCCAGGTCAGCTCAGCCCCAGTCTTGGCCAGACCATGAAAGCCTTTTCCCTCACTGTGGCAGGACCTGCCTCTGGCCATGGTCCTGGTTGTTCCACTCTGAGCCTCTGACTGCATGCTCTGCCCCCCTCCAGCACTCAGTGTGTCCTCAGGTGCCTTCCTGAGGCGGTCTTTCCCATGAGCAGATCCCAGGCACTGGTTCCTGCTCTTATCTCCTGGCTTCCCTCTCCTACCTGCTTTTGCAATTTCCTCTGAGCTTGCAATCTGTTGCATGCAGATTATCGACATAGCACTTGAGCCACACCGTACCTCTCTCTTGAATCTCCACCATCCCTGCTTCCTGGAGCTAAGTCCTCAAACCTGCATTCCCGGAGCCCGTCCAACTTCAAGTGCTCCAACTTCAAATCATCCCGTGGACATCGACAG
>NW_022923002.1:0-235 GCF_012274545.1 Fukomys damarensis
CTTAAAAACTGAGACGTTACTCAGTCATGACCAAGGTGCCTCCAGTGGGGACATGGCAGCTTCTCAGGTGATGAGTGTTGATAAAGACAAAGCAAAGAATATCATGGAACAGGGACAGGAGCCTTGGGTCCCTAACCATGTTTTAGAATTGTGCAAGGACAAGAATTTCCCAGTTGCAGGGAGAGCGTGCCCTGCAGCAGTCAAAGAAGGAAAGCTTCGTAGGAGGCATGCAGGA
>NW_022923003.1:0-225 GCF_012274545.1 Fukomys damarensis
AGCAAAGTGTCTGATCTGTCCTTTGCCACCCCTGGAAGTCGAAGGCTACAGTACTGGTAAAAATCCACTCTTAAGTACTACAGACAAATTCCACCTTTAGATTGGCGAGCACACAGTTTTATAAAGATTTGGGGCCCCCCAAGGGCTGGATCCTGTGCCCCTGGGAACACAGAGGAGCTTAGGTGAGTAGAAGAAAGAACAAAGATAACATAAGCAGTGTAATGA
>NW_022923004.1:0-958 GCF_012274545.1 Fukomys damarensis
TCATTGCACATTTTTAGTGGGAATGCAATGTCCCATATCCACTTGATAAAACATTAGCACAGCTGTTAGGGAAAATATTATGAAGGTTTCCCCCAAAAAACGGAAAACATGAATAACTACATATCGCCAGGAACCTGACTACTAAATATCTATATAAAGAAATGAAATTAGTTCATACATTAAAGAGACATTTGCACTTCCAACATTATTACAGTATTATTCACAATAGTTAAGTGAAATGAACCTAAATTTTCATTAACTTATGAATGGATAAAGAAAATGAGTTGTATATACACTATGGAAAAATGAATTAAATCTGTGAATTTTTGTAGATGAAACTGGAGATCATTACATTAAGTGAAAAAACAGAGGCATTAAAAAGACCAAACCAAATGTGATCTCATTCTTATGTGTAATCTCAGTATCTTGATTTCTTAGCAGTTGTTACCAAGGATTAAAGAGAGTAGAGATGAGAAAATGTTAATTCATGTGAACAAAGTTTGAATTAGATGGAATTTAGATGCTCTTATGTGTTACTGCACAGCAGAGCTAACCACGTATAATAATTATGCACCATATATTTTAAAAAGCTAGAAGAAAATGGAAATGAAGTTTTTCACAATAAACAAAAGATGAATGATAGATATTTAAACCTAATCTGTATGTCACAAAATATATGTGTATAGACCTCATTATACAAATAATTTTTATGTATCAGTTGAAATTTTTAATAAAATATTAAGTTGTGTTTTGGTTTTATGATAAAAGTTTAAGTGGTGACTAGTCATTTGAGAGATGCAGATGAAAACAACACTGAGATGCCACCTCACCCCACAATGAATGGCTGCTATCAAGAAATCAATCAATAACAAAAGTTGGTGGGGTTGCGGGGAGAAAAGAACCCTTCTCCATTGTTGGTGGGAGTGCATACTGGTGCAACCACTATGGAAATCAATAT
>NW_022923005.1:0-375 GCF_012274545.1 Fukomys damarensis
CAGAGAATAAGAAATTGGCTTTGGAGCTTAGCAACCACAGGGACCTTTCTCCACAATATTGAGGATTTCTGACTAAACACGACACGCAATTCAAGCAACCACCACACCAGCATCTTTGGGGAATTGCTGGGCTCACGACCCAGATGAGGCTCTGGCTTTACATCCAACAGATAACTAGATAGCTGCTTGGTGTAGGGGAAACAGAGTCCACCTTCTTACCCAAGCTAAATGGCAGCTGATTAAGCTTAAACGGGTATCATTTTCTTAAACTTCCATTCATTTTTCAAAATCCAGCGCTACAGGGAACCAGGGGGTGTGCAGTTCAAAGTGGACAGCACTCAGGCAGGGACCCCTGCGGGTCTCCCCAGAGCAAGC
>NW_022923006.1:0-1752 GCF_012274545.1 Fukomys damarensis
GGTCTCACTCTCCCTCTCTTCTCCTCTTTCCTTCTCCTTTCTCCTTGCTCTAGGAGTTATTTTTAAATTCCAGGCACTGTTTCCTCGTTATAGTCATTATAAGTATCTTCTCCAATAATGTGACTTCTGAATTTGCTTTTGATGTCTCTGGTGATGCTAAAGTTTCACATTTTAATATTTTTAATACGTAAAACCTATTAATGATTTCCTTTTTTACTGAATTTATTGGTACATTCTAGGTATACAGTACAATTACATTCATTAAATGATTTCCTTTTTGATGTACTTTAAGAAATTCTCTCCTTCCTTCCTTCCTTGAAGTCAAAAAGATCCCCTTTCTTGAACCCATTTTCTGGTCTCCTTTCTCTCTCTCTTAAGACACAACCTTATCTTTCTCTCACATTTTTCCTACTCTTAACCTCCATTGTTCCTAGAATTCTTTGATTTTAGAGAACACGAACTCAAATTTTGAGTATCTCGCAGGTTTGGGAGTTGCATGTATTCCCCCGGTATCGTTTTTGGAGGTCCACAGTCCCTGGAAGCGCCCCCTTCAGGTCCTCCATGGTCTGCAACTCCTGGACTTAGAAGGCGTCATCCTGGCCCGTGATACAGCGTTTGTTCCCCACATTGGAGGGCACTGAATCTCTGCGCTCACACTGCTGTGAGGACTGATTCTGCACTCCACGTGGGCCAGGGCCAGGTTTCCTCCCTTAGCATCAGGGGGCCCAGCTCAACCCTTCAGGGAGCAGCTTTCTGAGTCTGCAGCACTCGTTGTGAGCCACAGGGACTGGTTCGTTGACTTTCCAACTGTCACCAGATTAACAGCCCTGGGGTCTTAACCTTGGGAAAAAAATACTCTTTCTTACGGTTATCTTCTAAAAAGTATTTAAACTTTATATTTCCCATTCAAATCTTTAAACTATTTGGAATATATTTCCGGGGAAGGTGTGAGATCAAGATATAACATTATTCTCTTCCATAAGTCACCTGACCAATGAGAACTGGGCCCTAGAATGCAGAATAAGCTTAGGAAGCCTGAATTTGCCCAGGTGCAGAGTGACATCTAGAGAGTACTCAAGGTCATCGCCCAATGGTACCCACCACAGCAAGGCCAGAAGGGCATCCTACAAGGACATGGCTCCCCCAGGACCACCACAGCTGAAGGAGAGCACCCCTGACATCTGGTCAACCCCTGCTGCCTTCCACATATGTCTAGAAAATGTCTTTACTCTGGACTGCCTGAAGTGGTGGGCAGTATCTCAAAACTCTGATAAAACTTAATTCCAACGTTTCACTCTCTAAGCATCCTCTGTGCCTGGTCTGAACCCAAGTGGCTCCAGAGACCAGTTACTGACTAGCAGAGGCACTGCTGCCATTCTCCGAGTTTCCCACAAGGTGGCAGCCCTGGGTAGGGCAGCCCAAGCCACTCCTACAGCTGTCCTGCCTCCTAACTTGACTAAGGCGAAAAACTGATTTTTAAGGCAGCCTTGAAATGACGCGGAGACCTTGGTCTAGCCTTCACTTGAGAGAGGCCCCCTCACCAGACCACAGTGGAACCTACAGTCACCATGGCCTGGCCTTTCCTCACTGGGACACAGTCCTGATGAGCCTCACTTGAGGAGCTGAGACTGGGGGCTGCATGACAATTCAGGCCTGCCTCAATCAGGCTGCCAGGAGGAGCGACTAGCTCCTGGGAGGACAGGGAAGATCCGGGAAAATCCCAGAGCAGCCCCAGGGGTCCTTTGTACCCAA
>NW_022923007.1:0-651 GCF_012274545.1 Fukomys damarensis
TCACAGACCCGTATATTAAACATGCCAGAGAAGAATTCTGGGAGAATTTATATCAGCTCAAAACAAGAAAGGAAAGATTTTTTTTATACTGAGGTTACTGAAATCAAACAAAACAAATACTCACTTTTTATATGAAACATCAAACCCAAAGTAACAATCCTAAAAAGGAATAGGCCAGTTCTAATTTTTACTTTCCTCCTATAGCTATATTTCATGAAACAAGTATTAACAGCACTGGTATAAATTAATTTTACACAAACCAAATATTGCATTTTATTCATTATCTCAGATGAGCAATACAAAATGCAAATTTGTGATCTTAAAGGTTCAAAGTATTAATTTTCAAGAATTAAAAAAAGAAAAAAGAAATATTCTTATCAAGTACTTTTTCATAACTTTTAAGACTATAAAATGTTTATATAAATAACTCACTTCCATCAAACACATACGTAATATAAAACATAATAAACTAATGAACTGCATTAGAAATCCTTAAACATTTAAGCAACACATGTATACATAAATTTCTGTAAGAGTGAAAAATATTGCAAACAAAAATAACCTGACTGTATTATCTTAACTGTGTACAGTACTGGATTTACAATAACAAGGGCAATCAAAATGAACACTGAGGTCACTTTATGTAATACA
>NW_022923008.1:0-748 GCF_012274545.1 Fukomys damarensis
CTTTTTTTTTTTTTTTTTTTTTGGTTCAGGGGATTAGACTCGGGTCCCTGCACTTGCAAGGCAGGTAGCAGAACCACTGAGCTAAATCCCCAGCTCCCATGCTTCCTTTTCCAGTGGGATCTGCTTCTTTTTTGTCCAGTGTTCTATTGGACTCCAAGGTAGCAAACTGCTTAACATCACTAGGACCTTGCTCATGGAAAAGATTTATTCTAGAAACAAATATTTGTTTTTGAGACAAGGTCAACTTGTAGTCCAAGTTGGCTCTAAATTCACTATGTAGCCCAGTGTGGCCTTGAATTCATAATTATCCTGCCTAAGCCTCTCAATTGCTGGGATTACAGACGTATAACACCATTTTGACCACAACTTCTTTTGATACTTTCTTCTTTCAACCAGTTATTAACTTCCTCACATAAGAGACAAGAGCAAGCACTCTAAGTTAGTTGTTCCACAATGTAATTACTAGTTAATAAAGTTGTCTGTTTAACCCTCTACTGTCAGTAAGTCCCCTATGTATGAACATTCAAGATGCAAACTTTCACAGATAATAGACTTCCCTTTATGAACATTCATAAGTGCAAACAAACTGCAGAAGGGATCTATTGTCTGTCTAGCACATTAACTCCAACCACACATGGGTTTGTAGGGTTTGAGTATTTCTGCATTGCAAGTGCAGCAGTAAAGAAGGAAGGGGACATCCTCCTAGCCATTCAGATCAGCCAAATCAACCCTGGTGATTAATGGGATG
>NW_022923009.1:0-200 GCF_012274545.1 Fukomys damarensis
TGTGGTTCAACCAACCCCAGGCTTTCTTGGAGAAGGTACCTTGATGACAAACTATAGTGCCACCGGGCAGAACGTGTGGATGATGAATCACCTTCTTCAAATCACTCATCAGCAGCTCAGTGCTGTGAGCACACAGAGATGAACATGTTGTCTGGGTGGATTAGTCCCTGCAGAATCACAGGTTTCCAGTCCCAGCCTCT
>NW_022923010.1:0-246 GCF_012274545.1 Fukomys damarensis
AGATTCCTGCCCCTTCCTTCTCCCTTCACATAGTCCTGGGTTTTTGATCTCTCCTTCTCCACACACAAAAATATTGCCCTTGCTAGCGGCTCTAATAACTCACTTCTAGTAGGATATACAGTGTGTATATGAATCCTCCAGCATTATCTGTATCTTTCTCTGTCTCTATACGTATACCTATATCTACTTAACATCAGCAAGAAAAACAAGGAAAATATAGTGTTTTTATATTTTAGAAGTCATTTA
>NW_022923011.1:0-386 GCF_012274545.1 Fukomys damarensis
CTGAACTTTATAATGACCATGTTGGCTTAGTGAACAAAATTTTTTATTAAATTGTCAGTTCACATACTAGTACAAGCCAGTGCAGTTTGCATTGTATTCTGCTTAAACTATTTAACTGTAAACACTGTTCCCTTAACTGTGAAGTGGGATTTGTCAGCATTCATGGATATTCCGTTAGGTCAAATGACATAACTCTTCCAAAATATAATACTAACAAAAGTTAGCAATGAACTATCACTCTTACTCTAAAACAGTTGAATAAATTTCTATAATAAAATTGTGGGTTATATTTTATGAAAAATATCAATTCTTCTCCAAGTTAATTCTACTTTACTTTTTAAAGAAAGATTAGCTATCTTCTGAAATTATACATACACCACATAGAA
>NW_022923012.1:0-230 GCF_012274545.1 Fukomys damarensis
AAAAATGATAGAAAAGAAATAAAGATAGAAAGAAATAAAAACAAAGGGATTACAAGGCAAGCTAGCTGCCTTTCCCACAGTGCCTGTCCAGCAATCCGCTTGTTTCTCTTTAGCCAGAGCTGGTCCACAGGGGCCTCCGCTTACCCAAGGAAGTGAGTACTTCAGCTTGACCCAAACACAAATTTGGATCTGTTTGTTAAGAACAAAAAAGAGGGAATGAACATTTGGTA
>NW_022923013.1:0-729 GCF_012274545.1 Fukomys damarensis
AGGTCTTCAGGTGTAGGAATAGGGGGAAGTGTAGGGCAGAGAACCCATGGGGAAGGAAAGAAAGCGGGAGAAAATCAGACAATGGAAACACAATGTTTGGAAATGTCCAGGGAAGTAGGGGCTGAAGGGAGGGCCGGGACAAGGGGAGAAATGAGGCACAAGACCTGATATGAAAAGGTACAAGATCCCAACAACGAATGTGACTGTACTGTATACCCTACAATATACCAATATACCAAGTGAGGAAAAAAAAATCCCTGAACTCCAGCATTCAGATGTGTGGCGCTTTCCCTGGGGGAAAATGACAATTCATGTGGGGTCCTACAATCAATTACAGAAGCAGGGCCACCTGAGGAAGACAAGGCTACCTGTGGCTGAGTCCCTCGCCTGGGATATACTTTACTGCTCAGGTTGGTCATAGGAACTGCAGAAGGGCTTTCTAAAACGATGAAGCTTCAATAAAGCTCAATGACCCTGCCTGGTCATCCCTACCCCTTCGTGACACAGAAGGCTCAAACTAGTAGCACAGTCCTTTTTTTCAGCCATTCAACAAGGACCCAACCCTTACAACAAGTTGGTGAAAGTGTGTACGGAGATTTCACTACATGTCCCAGCCCAGGGAAGCACACCGGGCAACTGAGGGAATATCAAACACAATTAGATTCTAGATAGAGTCCAACACTTTCTTTTCTTAAATGCCATTTTCCACAGCGCTTTCAAAACGTGTTG
>NW_022923014.1:0-246 GCF_012274545.1 Fukomys damarensis
TTTGAGCAGAGAAGCCCTTCAGGCCTAAGGGAGTGCCTAGCAGCTCTGAGTGCACACAAGCGTAGAGAACTCTGTATAGTTGGGGATAGGTTCTGTTTGACGTTAGAACACAACCGCAGTTTGCAGAGTGCTTCTGCGGTTTAAAGTGCAGTTTTCCCCGGGAAACAGATTGTCTCGCCGCTAAGCCATTTAAAGCGAAAGCGGTCAGTTTCATGAATGTGATGTACTCCACAGAGAAAGGTGCTG
>NW_022923015.1:0-453 GCF_012274545.1 Fukomys damarensis
ATTATGGTTTTGTATTGAGATTTCTGTATGTATTTGTGTTTGTTTTGGTCATAAGAGGTACAGAGTTCATGTCCCCTTTTGTTTGTGGATTTGTGTTCTGGCTTGCCATTAGGGTTTGATTTTGTATTTGTGATTGGATTTGTGTTTGTGTTTGGTTCAGATTAATATTTGCTTCATGTTAATATTTGGTTCAGGTTGATATTCTGAGATATATTCAGATATGTGTTTGGTTTAGGATTATGGTCAAAGTTTGGGTCTTTTTTGGCATAGCAGTTGGTGCTTATGATTTAGGGCGGAGTTTATATTGAAGTTTAGGGTTCCATTTGGATACTGTGTTTCGTGTACCAGTTTGGGTTTAATTTTTGCATGGGATGCTGTTTGGCTGTGTGATCTCTTGGTGATTTGGATTACCTTAGTGGGTGGTGTGTGTGTGTGTGTGTGTGTGTGTGTGTG
>NW_022923016.1:0-221 GCF_012274545.1 Fukomys damarensis
ATGGGGAGCTAACTGGGTACACAGCGGGACACACGGGGGCTCCCCAGGGCAGATGGGCAGCAGTCAGAGGCAGAAGCAGAGAGGTACTCACACAGCCAAGTCCGTGGTGCAGGGATCCCATCTGCGGGAAAACAGGAACACAGGGAAGCATGTTAACGTCCACACACCTGGGACAGAGAGGTGTGTGTGGCGACGCCCGGCCCCTCCCCCTGCCAGGGCAC
>NW_022923017.1:0-349 GCF_012274545.1 Fukomys damarensis
AGAGAGAGGGGGAGGGAAGGAGGGAGAGAGAAAGGGAAAGGGAAAGCGAAAGCGAAAGGGGAAACTAGGGGAAAATACATCCTTTTCAGGTCACATCCCTGGAAACACCCTTTTCCTCTTAGGCCCCATCTCCCAGCACCACATTCAGCTGTGAACTTATCAATGGATTAATCCACTAATGAGTATAGCACTCCCATAATCAAGTTACCTTCCCAAAGCCCTATCCTTGAACACCTGAGGTTCTGCGGGGACATTTTAGATCTAAACCATAATACAGGGAAGACAGCACTTCTCGGAGAGTAAAAGCAAGGCAGAGGAGATGAAAAGAAGGTGAGAAAGAGGGAGAGAA
>NW_022923018.1:0-293 GCF_012274545.1 Fukomys damarensis
TATATATTGTGAAATGATTATCTACATCAAGATAGTAACATCACCTCACATACTTATCCTTTTTGCGGGGAGTACCAGGGATTGAACTCAGGTCCTTGTGCTTGTGAAGCAGGCAGCAGAACCAGAGTTAAATCCCTGGCCCAACCTACTTATTCTTAATTTCCTCCTCTAAGCAGTGCTCTTCAGCCAAAGAGACACAGAAAGTCTGTGAGCTTTCGACCATTTGTCCTAATTGCTTTCACAGAATGGATTACTTCCCATTTCCACCCCACTCCAAAAAAATGTGAATACTA
>NW_022923019.1:0-212 GCF_012274545.1 Fukomys damarensis
ATAGAGTTCATGGCTGAGGAAATATTTTTAAGAGCACTGACACCTACTAGAAAAAAAAGCAATCCACAACTTCCCATCAAATCTTGATGCTGCGAGGATAAAGAAACAATCTGCAGATATCCTTGCAGGTATCTGGTCTGCCTTAATAAGAAACATGACTTTTCTCTATATTGAAACATGGAAAGTAAGCAAAACAAAGTTATCCTTACCTC
>NW_022923020.1:0-206 GCF_012274545.1 Fukomys damarensis
AAGCCAAGCTTGGATGTAAAACTAGGTATATTCCTCTAACTCTTTCCTGACTTCAGCCCTTCCTCCTGTATTTTCTTCATCCCTCAACTTCACACCAGCAACGAGCCCTCCATGAGAGAATACTCCGAGATAGTACTGTAGAAAGTCATATTAATCCCCACCCCACAGGAAATTTCCAGACCCACAAAGTTTAGAAAGAATCATCC
>NW_022923021.1:0-304 GCF_012274545.1 Fukomys damarensis
GATCCTGGATTCAATCTCCAGTATAGCTAATAAAACAAAATTTAAAGTTTCCTATGCTCCTTCTATGTAGATTTGCCATTACGCTCTCCTCTAACCACCTCCTTCCTCTCTGGCTGAATTCTCTAGACTCTGGGCCAATATTCTAGCCGGAGGATGAGAGGGCTGGGGCTAGGGTGGGCCTCCATCCATACCGTATATGTTGTGAGGGCTTCTTTGTTCATTTATTTTGTTTTTTGGTACCGGGGACCAAACTCGGGACCTTGTGCCTGCAAGGCAGGCAGCGGCACTCCTGAGCTAAATCCCC
>NW_022923022.1:0-259 GCF_012274545.1 Fukomys damarensis
TTCTAATTTTGTGTAGGGGTTTTATCATGAATGGGTGTTAGACTCTATCAAATGATTTTTCTTCATCTATTGAGATGATTATGTGTTTTTGTCCTTGGCTCTGCTAATATAGTATATTACACTTATTGATTTACATATGTTGAACCATCCATCCCTGCACCCCTGGGATGAATCCTACTTGGCCGTGATATATAACCCTCTTAATGATTTGCTGCATTCTGTTTACTGAGGGGTTTTGCATCTATCTTCATTATGGAGA
>NW_022923023.1:0-242 GCF_012274545.1 Fukomys damarensis
AACACAAATGTGGCCATCTTTTCCAAAATTGTACAACAAATTAAGTTCATGAACTTGGTACCATTGTGTTGGGGAAAATTCATGCTATATGTATAGACTGGTGAGGGGCCAGAGTACAGGCTCCACAGCCCCAATGCTGGGGTTAACTTGCCTCAGGAACAGAGAAGTATGTATAAGACTGCAGACTTCCTGCCTATGTGGAAAGCCATAATCATAGCATCCCAAGGCAAGATAACTTTTCA
>NW_022923024.1:0-204 GCF_012274545.1 Fukomys damarensis
TTTTGTTTGTAGGTGTCTGCCTGGCAGAGGTTGAAACACTGTTGTGAGGCACTTTTAGCAGAGGAGCCCTTCAGGCCTAAGAGAGTGCATAGCACCTGTGAGTGCACACAAGCCTCCAGAACTCTGTATAGTTGGGGATAAGTTCAATTTGACGATAGAACGCAAACGCACTTTGCAGAGGGCTTCTGTTGTTGAAGGTGCAGT
>NW_022923025.1:0-1129 GCF_012274545.1 Fukomys damarensis
AGGGGATGGTGACATATCAGTCATCGTCACTCATTGTTTGTCTCTGCTACTGACATATTGAGCATTCAGCAGCAGGTGTAGCTGATCAGTCCTGGTGAGTTCAAATCTATATTGCTGAGCCCATGCATAACTTCCATCCCTGCCACTATACCCAGAGATGTGCTAACTAATTTGCTAGTCATTTCTTATTCAAGTTGACACCAGAGTTAACTATCACAGGTAGAAAATATAGCAGAAGTCCGGTTAGGTAACCAGCACTTAGCCAGTACTGGTAGTGTGTCAGAAAATATGCTGGCATTAGACAGTGATGTCTCATGTAATTCTCACAAGCCTATGTGGTGGAAACTGTCATTCAGATTACAACAGAAAAGTGAGGTACATAGTGGTTAGGTGACTCTCAGGGATCATGAATTAATTCTCCACTTATTGACAAAATGCCTGTGATGTGTCAATCAATTCATTGTATCAGAAACAAAACATGGATCCAGACATACAGGATTTACAAGATATTGCTTCTCGGCCTTTTGGCTAAGATCAAGGGTAGGATTTCCAAGATAGAGGAGTTGTTTATGCAGTCAGGGAAGCCTATGAGGTGACTTAATTGGGGAGCAGAGAATGACAGTACACAAACATAGATCAGAGGAGAGAATATAGCAGGCATGGGGCACAGCTCATATTAAGACCCTAAGGTGGGCAATAAATCCACATACGTGCCCTTCAATCAAGATTTTTGTGGCTTGTCATTGAGACCACTCTGCACAGAGTTTTTCCTCTGACAGTTTCCCATTATGTACCTTGAAAGGAAAATTTCTTCTATTTTTATTGTTCCAGCTACCAGCTACCTTCTGTAATTTTAAATTTAGCCTCTATGAAAGAAAACTTTTAAATGTCTTCTGGCACATCTCCAGTGCCAGAATTCCTTCAAGCATTGCTTGCAAGGTCTTCAGAAAAGAACTGGCCATTGCTTTTCCTCACTATTTCTTGTACAAATTATCTACAAACATTAGTGAACTGTCATGTGACTCCACTTCTGACTATTTTTTCCTTGTTTCACCTAATAAGTCTCTACCAGGATTCCAGATCTCTCTATTCTTTATACTGTAAAAAAATTTTCCTGTGCTATTGCCTT
>NW_022923026.1:0-470 GCF_012274545.1 Fukomys damarensis
GCTCCCTGTGCTGCCATGTTGCTTTTCTCTCCTTTGTTCAGAGACAGCCTGGCAGATCCTCCCCATAATAAAGGCTTGCTGTAGTCCTAATAAAAGAATAAGGGATATGAGTGTAATGGATGGATACAAGTAATAGTTGCATTCTAGAGAATGGAGGAGCTGGTTGAGAGAAAATATAAGAAATAAAATAGGCTGAGGGCATTCAAGAACAGAGGAAAGAAAACCTGTGGGAAATGACATTGGCATTTCTTTGGTGCATAATGGATTCTTCTCAATTGACTGAACACTGAACTCTTTTGAAAAGCGTGACTGTCTTTAATCTTTCTAAATTTCTCTAAATAATCTATAAATGCACCTCTGGGAATTCCAGAAGTTTGATCCCTTAATACAGGCTAAGAACCTTTGTTAAAACTGAATGTGTGAAAATTACATCATTTAAAGTAATTTTAACAAAGTCATAGTTACAGTCA
>NW_022923027.1:0-235 GCF_012274545.1 Fukomys damarensis
AAGAATGTCTCCAGCTGATGGAGTACAGCTGTTTGGAAGGCCTTCTATTCCTAAGGAAACTAGCAGCTGCTGGCTGTTATGGATTTCTGGTACCTAGCAGGCTTCCCTGGATCACTCTCACAGAGGGACAGTTATTTTCACTTTATTGCAAATTTATAAGCATATCTCTCCCAGTAGTCTTGCAGCTGAAGAATGCCTTTTAGGAGTTACTTCACACTTGCTTGGATTTACTGGT
>NW_022923028.1:0-316 GCF_012274545.1 Fukomys damarensis
GAAAGGGAGTGGGTATCCGTACAAAAACACATGTGGCATATCTAAGTTTCAGCACCTTAAAACATGCAATAGTCTGCAGAGTCAGCATTTACTTGTCCCAATACAGCCCCCCAAAACCCCTAAAACCAAAAATGGAAAAGCACTATTAAAGAGACAGATGAAAGGAAGCAATGCTCCCGTTCCAAATGCAATGATATTTAATGAAATACTGATAATGTGGTACAAAGAGTATTACCAGTCTTTGCAATACTAAATTCTAAATATTTCTGCTTTGTGAATCTGATACCATTAGGGAGAAAACGTTCCAGGTTTTACT
>NW_022923029.1:0-254 GCF_012274545.1 Fukomys damarensis
AGTGCCTAGCAGCTCTGAGTGCACACAGGCCTCCAGAACTCTGTGTACTTGAGGATAGGTTCAGTTTGACGTTGGAACACAAACGCACTTTGCCGAGGGCTTTTGCCGTTTAAAGTGCTGATTTCCCCGGGAAACAGCTTCTCTCGCCGCTTAGCGTTTAAAGCGAAAGCAGTCAGTTTCATCAATGTGATGTTCTCCACAGAGAAAGGTGCTGCAACTCTGTGAGTTTACCAGTGAAGTCCCCTTCTTAGGGG
>NW_022923030.1:0-275 GCF_012274545.1 Fukomys damarensis
AAGTGCATCATGCTTGCCTATGTGTATTGGACTCCTAGATTATGGATGTTTACCTTATTATTTATCTTATAAACACATAATATTAGATTTTTTTAACCAGGGACTGAACTCATGCCCTTGCACTTGCAAGGCAGGCCGTTGCACCACTGAACCAAACCCTCAGCCCACTATTAGAATTTTTGTTTTCCAGTATGGGGGATCGAACTCGGGTCCTTACACTTGTAAGGCGGGTGGCAGAATCTCCAAGCTAATCCCTGGCCCTAGTTTTTTTTTTT
>NW_022923031.1:0-214 GCF_012274545.1 Fukomys damarensis
TGTGACTGTGTAAAGAGGATGAAATTTTGTCAGTGCTGTTGGCCCACCCTTGTCTTCTTTGCTCTGTCTGTAGCTATGGAAGACTGCAGCGAAGCTACCTGTAAGCCCTAGTTTATCTGCTGCTGCTCAGAATAGTATCCTGAACTCCAGGCCCATATCTCCACCTGTCCCCGCCTTCCTAAAATCCCTAAAAAGGCTTTGTTCTCATTTTCCA
>NW_022923032.1:0-284 GCF_012274545.1 Fukomys damarensis
TTAGCTAATTAGAGCCTACAAAAAGGTGCCACACAGGAATACAGGAGATTAAAGAAAAGTTTCCACTGAAAGTATGAGTAGCAGAAGTAACCAATAGGAGGGCAGAGTGTCAGAACTAGAACACAGTGCTGACTCAAGTGACTATATACACAGATACATTTTTTAGTAAAAAAACAGACAACAGCATGTGCATGAAAAATCTATTTACAGAAACAATAGGAAAAAACCTTTCCAATTATGGGACAAGAACTTATATACAAATAAGTGAGGCATATAGAACCTCA
>NW_022923033.1:0-219 GCF_012274545.1 Fukomys damarensis
ATCCATTCCATCCCCTAAATGCAGCTCAAACACTACGCGATGGCCAATCACTACCCATTCTATTAAGGCCGCAATGCTCAGGTCCGAAGGAAAACCACAGTACATCCTAGCTCCCCAAGACTCACTGCCCTTACCTTACCTCTCACGCCCATATTTTCTGCTGTGGGAATTCCTTCCGTGACATGCTCATCTGTCCTAACCCTAACCCTAACCCACATC
>NW_022923034.1:0-1099 GCF_012274545.1 Fukomys damarensis
GTGAGAGAGAGAGAGAGAGAGAGAGAGAGAGAGAGAGAGAGAGGGAGGGAGGGAGGAAATTCAGCTCAACAGGAGTCAGTGGTGATTTGGGGCAGGTCAGAGATCATTAGAATGCAGGTGGGCTGCATTCACAGGGATAAAGCCCTAAGAATGAGGGAGGTGACGGTCACGCCATGCTGATTAGCTGGAGTGGGTCCACAGGAGGGACTCCTGGATGGAGGGTGATCTCCTGCAGTGGAGCTTGGCCCTCCCCTGAGCCTCCTTTGATAGGGAAGAGTTTAGGAACCTTGTTTCTGTGGGAGCAGGGAGAAGACCACTGCTGTTAGCCTGGGAAGGGGAGAGGTTTAAAGAATGACTGTGTGGAGGTGTCCAGCTGAGATCCACTAAATGCCTGGTGACCAGCTCTCCACCTTTCATGTCTGTGCCTGCACAATCATGTGCAAGGAAGTTGAGCACCCAATTGCATAAATGGTCAACAGTTCTAGTTCAAAGAACTTCCCAGCTTTGCCATTAACTCACTCTGTGACTTTGAGAAGTAACCACCTCTTTCACTTTGGGTCTCAAATTGGCTATCAGACAAATGGGGCTCCTCCATTTTACCTCTCCTGAGGTCCCTTCCCCTCTTTGGCAGCCTGATTCCATGTGGTTTCCCTGTTCCATGGGGCTTTCAAAGATGAATGAGGACCAAGGCCAGTGAGTTAGCTCAAACCAGTTCAGTTTAAGAAATCCTTTCTTCCTATCAAGCTCTATAGTACTGAATGGGCTGCCTTTCCAGGTAGTGAGTCTCTTGTCACTCCAGCAGAGGCTGAAATGATAATCCTTAACATCTTCCCTTAACGCCACAGCTCTAGAGTTCAAACTCAGAGTATGGGGTTAAAGCATGCGTCTCTCTGTTTTCCCCACCCCCTGATTTTACCCCTTCTGCTAATGTTGTGGATGTCAGTGTCATCAGCTGCTGCCAGAACCACCAATCATTCAATGAAACCAGACTCTGGGGGTCGTCATAGCCCCTACTCTCCCAACTTCATGACAACCTAGTCCTGTAGCTTCACCTGCCTTGTATCTGCTGGATCCTCTCTGCCCCAATGCCATTACCTCA
>NW_022923035.1:0-236 GCF_012274545.1 Fukomys damarensis
TGGGAACAAGACTGCTTCCTTCTAGGTCATGCTCCAGTGACCTACCTCCACCCAAGCCCCACCACCCGACTGCATATTCTGTTGTGAACTCATCAGTGGAGGAACCCACTAATGAGGTAGCATACTCATGAACCAGTCACTTTCCAAAAGCCTCACCTCTGAACATATGAGATGATGTGTTTAGATGCCCGATTTCAGATCTAAACCGTAACAGCATTTATCTTGCGTATGTGCTT
>NW_022923036.1:0-201 GCF_012274545.1 Fukomys damarensis
AAAGCTCTAAAAGAGATTGAGATGTAAAGGATTCATTTAGCTTACTGCTGTGTCTATCAACTCTGTGGGTGTGTAGGCTCAGAAGGGAGATACACGTTGAAAAGCTTTTTTTATTTTTTAAAAGAATATCCAAGTCAAATAGAGGCACAGTGAGATGTTCCTACGAGATCTCACCAGGCAGGCACTGCTGACTAATATCTG
>NW_022923037.1:0-423 GCF_012274545.1 Fukomys damarensis
GAACTCGGGTCCTTGAGCTTGCAAGGCAGGCCACCGAACCGCTGAGCTAAATCCCCGGCCCTGACATTCATCTTGAAATGAAACAGAACAAGGAAAACTTCGGGGGTGATGGAAATTATCTGTACTTAAACTTACATGGTAGAATCATAGGTGTTTTATTGGGAAAAATCATTGAATTAGACAATTCAGATATGTACTTTTCATGGTAATTGTGTGCTAGTAACACTACAAATGACTGTATTGTGTGATTTAAATGAAATATAATTATGATGTGGACTAGATTGAATGATTGGAATAAATTATTTAGGCTAATTATAGCATAGCCAGAAAATAACAGTTGCAAACAGGGTACACATATGCCTATTTCAAGGCTTCCTCACAGCTTCCATACACATCACACTGTACTTGAGGTAAGCATGTAAG
>NW_022923038.1:0-209 GCF_012274545.1 Fukomys damarensis
TCCCTCTAGGTGGCAGGTCTGGGGGTGTCACTGTGGGCTGCAGCAGCCACCACCCAGTGCATCATTTCTGGATCAGCAGTGTGGGCCAAGAGAGAGGTGGGTTCTGTAGTGGGGATCACCTCCCCGGAGGACTTGCCCCATGTGAAGCAGGAAGTGGGCACCTCCATCAGGGCCTCTGAGGCTGCCCCATCTTCAGGTCTAGGAACCTG
>NW_022923039.1:0-249 GCF_012274545.1 Fukomys damarensis
CCACCCTTAACTACAGAAAAGAATTCTATATAGCATGAACTCTATGACAAACCAAATATTGACTTAGACTAAATATCTACTAAATGCAACAAATATACATACACTAACAATAGAACAGTATTCAACAACAATATAGAGTATATTATCTCAAGATTCATACAGCTTAATGGTTAAACTAGTAAAGACAAAAGGGTGGAGAATTGAAGAAAGAAAAAAGTAGAACTTGAAAGATTAATCAATGGAAAATGA
>NW_022923040.1:0-858 GCF_012274545.1 Fukomys damarensis
AAAAAAAAAATCACCATTTTCTGGTTTTGTACAAAAGGTAACATACTACACAAAGTATAGTGTAATATACAAAATTTGAGCTTTGTTGCAATGCATCTTTTAGCTCCTTTCTTATCAGCGCATACGCATAATCCTCACATATTTTTAAAAGCTGTATTTTACTACTTTCTGTGGAAGTGCCACAATTTCTAATCAGCCCCCTACTGATCAAAAGGTTCCCTAACCTTTTGCTACTGACCCAGTGCTCTAATGCCTGACCTTGTGTGCAGACAGGCGTGTGCCAGTGTATCTGCAGGAACAAATTCCCAATGAGGAATGGGTAGGTCAAAACTAACTTCGTAATTCTGACAACTACCACTAAGTATTGCGGCACAATTTGCAATCATAAACTGCACTTGCTTTCAGTATACCAACTCGGTGGTTCTTCCCAACCATAACAAAACGCCCTTGATCTTTGCCCACGTGCTCCTGACCTTAAAGTTGGGGGAGTGGCGTTTCCTGAGTGGCGGGAGGGCCTTCTGTCACTATTCATCGTAAGACTCTTTCCTGGCCCCTGAGTTTGTCCTGGTCAGGTTCCTCAGGCGCAGCTCCCGGCTGGTTTTGGGATAGCGAAGATCTCCGGGGACTGAAGGAACTAGGGACTGGACCCACGATTGACTCCTACATGAATGTATTTATTTAGGGTACCGGGAATCGAACTCGGGTCCTTGAGCATGTGAGGCAGGCGCTGGAACCACCGAGCTAAATCCCCGGCCCTCCATGATTGTTTTCAATGGAACCCACATAAAAACTCTGGGCCAAGGGACACAGGGAGCTTCTGGTAGGTGACACATCAGCATCGCCCAGGAAGGGCACGGA
>NW_022923041.1:0-232 GCF_012274545.1 Fukomys damarensis
GACTCCGGGTGGGTACTATCATACTCAGCTGGCAACACAGAACTCTTGTTACTCAGGTAAGTACGATAACGTGGCAAAAATATTTCATCCCCAATTAAAATTGGGAGAGAGGAAGATGGTGCAAGGGGAGAGAATAAACTCTAAAGGGTAGTAAATGTTCATTATCAGCTATCTTCCAAATTTAATTTGTCCTGGTAACTATAAGAGTTTATCCCAAGGAACTAATTAATAT
>NW_022923042.1:0-239 GCF_012274545.1 Fukomys damarensis
TGCATCTTCCGAAATACATCAACATGCACCTTAGAAACACAACATGGAATTGAAAGTTGCTGTGCTGCTCCCGTGGGAGCCATACTAATGGTGGTCTGTGTAGCTGTATTAACCAGCTTTCCAGAATCTGGTACAAAACACCCCATACCTGCGGCTTAAAGGAGGAAAGGTTTATGTGGCTTATGGTTTCAGAAGGCTCAGTCCATAGTCTATTATCTACAAGACTGAAACATCATGGT
>NW_022923043.1:0-466 GCF_012274545.1 Fukomys damarensis
GGCACAGTTCATAATAGCTAAAATTTGGAAACAGCCCAACTGCTCATCAACTGCAGATTGGATAAAGAAGATGTGTTTTTGTTTTATAAAATGGAGTACTACTAGAGATATTTACAGCCAAGTGGATGCACATTGAGGCCATGCTCTTAAGTGAAATTAGTAAGTCACACGTGTGTAAATACCGAATAGTTTCTTTGTTGTGAAAAACTAAAACTATAAATAAGGATCAAAATGTGTAATTGGTATTGTGTAATAGGAAGAACAGAGCTAAAAGAGTAGAGGAAGAGGGAGGGGTAGGAGAAGGGTAAAAAGGAAAAAGAAAAAATATGTGAAAAGGAAAAACATGGAAATAATGTCTTTGTGAACTGGGAAGGGTGGAGGGGCTGAGGGGAGAGGGCTGGGGAATGGGGGAAAGTAAGAATCAAGATAAGTCATGTAAAGGTACAAGATCCCAATGATGAATGTA
>NW_022923044.1:0-1124 GCF_012274545.1 Fukomys damarensis
TTGCCCGGGGCTGCAGGTGGAAAGCAGCTTTCCGGTTCTCCAGGGACCGCCGCTGCCTGGTTTCTTTGGTGGTGCTCTGTGCCTATTCCTGCAAACTCAGCTCAGCCTAAAAGCTGTCCTTGTCACACTTTCAAGACTTTTGTAAGCATCTTTCTCCCTGTATTTAGTCCTTTTTATGTTCAGACGGGCTAAGTGGGTTCCTTAGTCTTCAACTGATCCTAGATTGATATTTTTAAAGAACTACCTGTCTGGTGATCAGTGTCCAAAGTTCCCTTTGGTATTTCATGTACAGAATTAATAAGAGAACTCTTTAAGGACAAGAGAACAACAACCATGAAAAAAGGTAATAGCCCATAATAAGCAGACCAGAGTCCCCTGGAAAAGACAATTCCCCTGTGCATTCTTTGGATCCGGCTCCCATGCTGACACACAACTTGCTGACTCCTGCATTAATAAATCCACGCACATTTCAATGCTCTGTGTGCTTTCGCTGCAAAGGGAACAAAAGTGAAAAACAACAAGCCTTCGTTTTTGCCCAGCAGTAACATGGCAGAGATGAGGAAGACACACAGAGACCCCACGCTGGGGACCAGGCAGCTTGCACGGAGCAAAAGCTTGGATCAACACTGGACAAGAACATGGAGACTGTGCTTCAAATGCTTACATTTTAAATTTGTTTCTCCTATTTCACTCTGTATTCGTTCATACCTTGAATACCTGTTGAGCAGACCCTGCGGACTTGAAGCTGGACTGGTCACTGGGTATGGAGCACTTTGTAGAATGAAAAGGATAAATCAAGGTATTTGCTTTCTTCTGAGGGAGGAAGGTATTGTTAAGTCGATCACAGAAGTGTTTATTTGAAATTATCCTATGTGTAAAGACATAAATGAAATCATGGGACGACACCGACGTGGGGTTACAAACCCATCTTCCTTCAGGAAATAAATTTGAGCTGAACTGTAAAAGGAGAAATTGACCAAGGGGGCAGGAGAGAAGAGTTTTCTTGGCAAAGTTGTGGTATGTAGAAGGCAGAGGAGAGTGACTCTTGGTACTTGGCTAACAATAAGCTTGTAATAAGAAAAGTTATTTCTTGAGTCACTTTATCAGATCAGAAGCAAACTAAG
>NW_022923045.1:0-214 GCF_012274545.1 Fukomys damarensis
GATGTGAGATCAAGTGTGACCACCTGGATCAACTATCAAAGAAGACATAAAAGGACGGCAGCTACTGACTTTGGTGTTCTTGCAGTGGTTCGTCCTGCTGCAGAATAAATCTTCTCTTTTTCTTTCAAAGCACCCTTTTCTCCCTGAGCATTTCCTTTGCACATCTCCTTTTTCTTTTCTTTTTCATATTTCTGCCCTATAATCAACGGGAATC
>NW_022923046.1:0-225 GCF_012274545.1 Fukomys damarensis
ACCAGGGATCAAATCAGGACCTTGCTCTTGCAAGGCAGGCGCAGTGTCACTGAACTAAATCACTAGCTCTTCAAAAAAAGTTTTTTTGGAGGGGGTACCAGGGATTGAACTCTAGTCCTTGTGCTTTCAAGGCAGGTGGTGGAACCAATGAGCTAACTTCCTGGCCCCCTTCAAAAATTTTATAGGTATGACTTATTACTTATTTGGTAGTGGTAGTATTTTTCA
>NW_022923047.1:0-314 GCF_012274545.1 Fukomys damarensis
GTATGTTTTGCTTTGTCTGATGGCTGGTGCAAGCTATAATCCCAGCACCCTGGGAGGCTTGAGGCAGGAGGATCACAAATTCTAGCCCAACCTAGACAACTTAGTGAGACTGTATCTCAAACAATAAACATAAAAGTTGGGATGTAGCTCAATGTGAAGGCCCTGAAGAGGAATGGCTAGGCCAAATGGAATTTCTGTAATTAGCTTTTTGAGAAATCTAATGATTTCTGCAATGGTTGTAATAGTGTACGTTCCTACCAACAATGTAGAAGGGTTCCTTTTCCCTCCACAACTTTGCCAGCATTCGTCATTTT
>NW_022923048.1:0-275 GCF_012274545.1 Fukomys damarensis
TGGTGCTACTGTGGCCCCACGCTCTGCCTTGGAATCTGTGGGCCAATGCACCAGCCACAGCCCTTTCCAGCTCTTCCAGGGACAGGCTCCACCCTCTCCTGTACATTGCTTTGAGTCTTCCTGCCCCCTCCACCTGGATTGACATCCTGTACGTCCTCCAAGATCTCTGGGGTCCTTCCTCCTGAACACCCAACTGCCCTCCAGCTGGATGAATTTTCGCTGACAATTGCAGTACTCTTCTGTAGCTTTTCTAATGGATCCTAGAGTCACTCAAT
>NW_022923049.1:0-361 GCF_012274545.1 Fukomys damarensis
AATGCTTGAATTGCTGCTCACAGAATACATAGAAGCCTACTAAAGAACTAAGTCTTCAAACTGCAATGTAGAAAAAAATTAGCCAATATAGTCAACAGCCTTATAAAACTTTTGAGAGAAAGTAAATATCATTCTGATTTAGAATGTGCAATGACATATACAACTCAATAACCAAATGACCATCCTTACCAGTGGCTAACACTTATTTAGCCTTTTTTCCCTTTTCTTTCATTCTACTATACAGGATCTTTCAAAGCACCAAGTAATTTAGTTATAATCGACTAAAGAATACTAGCGGTGAAAGTCCCGGGCCTCATTGTTCCCGGAATAGCACTCACTGCTCTGAATTGCCCGCCAAAAA
>NW_022923050.1:0-208 GCF_012274545.1 Fukomys damarensis
GTGTCCCCACCCAAGTCTCTGTGTCTCTCTGGCCTGCACCTCAGCCCCTCCCCGTCGCTGCTGCCCACGCTCCCAGGATGGCCCCGGGGGACCCCGCAGGGAGGAGTGGATGCACCCCAACCTGTGAGGTGCCTCTCACCGGCTGTCCACGCGGGAGACTCGGGAGAGGGCCGGGAGCCGGGCGGAGGGGAGGAGGCGGCAGGGGCAG
>NW_022923051.1:0-850 GCF_012274545.1 Fukomys damarensis
GGGTGAAACTCATACATAAAATGATTCACCACATGCAGATTTGAAAGGCGAGAGTCTGAATTCATTTCCTTCTCCTATTTCTTCACAAGGCATTTCTTGCAATCATAGGTTAAGTTCATTCTCCCTTATTTTCTTTTAACATTTGAGCTGATTTTCCTTTGACATGCATCATTCTACTCCAAATGATATAGGGGGAAGAGACTTACCCCCCGATCTGCTAGAATATTGAAGTGAGTTAACTAGAACCCCTCCCCAATGGCCTCTGCTTGAACTTTAGCCCTTTCCTCCCTACACTGCTTGTTCAAAATGATTAGTTCACCAGCACCCAGCTTACCTTGTGGTTGAGATCAAATGACAGGACATACCCTGTCTTGTAGTTAAGAACAAAGGACAGGACATGTCCTACTGTGGCCCTAAACATAACGATAGGAATTTCCTGCCAGATCCCCCACAAAATCGGATTTTAATCTAACGTGCGACCTGCCTCTCTACTCCTGTGCTTGCTCAAAGATGCGATCATGACATTCTATTTTGTGATTTTTCCCTTTGAAACTGGATTACCTACTTAATCGGTACGAAGGAAGAGGGCATAGTGAGCTCATCCTTGATCGCCAATTATAAAAGACTCCTTTAATGTAGACATTTTTCGTGGCGTGATTCTTTTTGCTGAAGCAGCTATAACATTCTGAAGTGCGAATTGGTGTTCTCTAAAATCAAAGAATGAATTCTAAGAACAGCAGCTAAGAGTAGGAAAAATTCATTGAGAAAAAGATAGCTTCTAAGAGACAGAAAAGGGACTAGAAAATGAGTTATTCACTTACCCAACTTCTCAAAGGTGTTTTATAGGACA
>NW_022923052.1:0-1762 GCF_012274545.1 Fukomys damarensis
TTTTTTTTTTTTTAGTGTGTTGGGGGTGGTACTTTGTCACAAAGAAAAGCCATGCTGTCTTTAGGGAAGATACCTCATAATAACGTCTTAAATCAGCAACTAAAAATTCCCTCACAGAGACTGGTAATATTGAGGGTGCTAAGTACAGTAAAACTTTTTCTGTTCAGATTACCAGTTCACCCTTTAAAATGAAAACAGTAATAAATTTTAAATCATGCATCCTTTTTTCCATTTGCTGAGATAAGGTTCTAAGCAACTTTGGGGCGTGGGGGGTACCAGGGATTGAAGTCCGGACTTTGTGCTTGTGAGGCAGGCGCCGGAACCACTGAGCTAAATCCCCAGCCCCCTAAGCAACTTTTCTCCTGTCTCAGGAAGGGTAGCAGCCATCATCCAAAAGATTAAATACCTTCCTACCCCTAACCACTGGGCTCAGATCTACATGTGTCTGAACACTCCCTTTCCTCTCCTTGCCTGGGGGAGCTTGTCCTGGACACAGGAACCCTCACTTCCAGCATATCAGCAAGAGGAAAGAAAAGAAAAGAAATCCTGCACCTACTAGTCAGGAGCTCTGCTTTTAGGCCAAAAGTTCTTTCACTTTCTGTCTTCCTCTTCCTCTCCCTTCCCATACAAAATGCTTGTTTACTAACATTTCTTACCTTTTCATGTCATTCTGTATAAGCATTCCGTACGCAGTTGGTGCTGAACAAAAGACAGTGATGGGATACTTGGAGAGTGTCTGCAATTTAGAAAAAGCAGACTCTTGATCTTCCTACAACTTTAATAAGTGTTTAAACATCTGAGATAGGTACAGCAGAATATAAACATTGCTTATTTTAATGTAACTACACACATTTTTAAATGTCTTTTCAGCCTTATTGACTTCCTAGATGTGAAATGTCTTAAATCATGTCATCTCTTCTGATCTGTGAGTTACTTTATTCAACAAGCTTTTCAGGGACACTACTAATGTGTTTCTAAATATGGAGCTTCTGTGCTCTGCCTTACTTGTAAGATGGAAGTTGGTTCAAAACGGGGCAGATAATGTGCAAACACACAGGCTCCTTGGATCCATGGAGAAAAAACACTACTCCATGCAGACTTTGCCCAGCCTGTGTCTGAGGTATTCCACATCACATCCAAAGGTGTCAAATCCAGCCAGTACCTGGGGAAACAGAATAACCCTGATGTACAGATATGTAGCTTTGTAGGAATTTGACGTGTATAAATGTATGTATAAATCTGCTAAATTTGGAGGAAGACATTTAAAAAGCCAATACGCAATTCATTCTCTTTGTACTTTTAGCACCTGAAGCTACATTTCTGTGGAAGTACCTTCCATTCACAGATAATCCTAAACCAAAACTGCTGTAGGTGTGTCCAACCATCTTAGGCAGCCCAGTTGTTCCACTGGTAAAGTAAATGGTCATCATCTCATTGTGTTTAGTCTTCACACAGCTGTGTTTGTCACTGGCACATCTACAAAGGAAAAGCTACAATGACTGCATATTAAACACAGCACTAGAGACGATTAGCACTGAAAACGAGTAGAGGAAAACCCCAGTTGGATCTCTTTTTATAAATCAGGCTCCAGCGACTTGGATTGAATCCAAGTAAAAGCTACCTCTCTCCATTGGTTTTTTAATATATTTTCTAGAATATAAACTTTGCTATTAAAAGCCCTTTTATAATAGCTGATTACATAGCTTTTTACTATATGTTAAAGAAGGATTGAGGCATTTAAAAAGCTAGACCAAAAAAAAAA
>NW_022923053.1:0-660 GCF_012274545.1 Fukomys damarensis
CTGCTCTGCTCTGCTGTGCTCCAACTCATCTTGCTGGGCTCAGTCACAGAACACTTCCCTTGCACTTAGTCAGCAAGTTTTCCATGCTTTCGAAGTTCAGTGCTTATCTATTGTTAGTGAACTATGAATTATTACTCAAACTCAGTTCCTTGGGAAAAATACATATTTAAATGTTTACATATGGCGAGACCAGCTGTCTGGAATGTATTTCAGAGTAATCTGGGGTCTGCATGAAACAAGACAGGTCATGTGCTGATGGCTACTGATGTACAGAGGGACTCATTACACCCATCCATTTGCTTCTACAGCAAATAGAAATTTATTAATTTTCCACAGTGCAACTTTTGAAAAGGATGTACAATTTTGATAATGGTCATGGGACTCAAAACTTTCTAAAAATCACTGGCTGGCACATTTAAAACAAGTAAACTTCATAGTATGTAAATTATATTTGAAGAGAGCTATCTTTCTCTCTATTAAGTTTTAAAATAAGTACAGTACAATAAAGAGTTTCGTTGGAAAGGCTTCACCAGAGGTCATCTGAAGGATGATGATCAGAGCTTGAACTAAGGAGAAGCAGTGGCTGTGAAGAGAGTGGTTCAAGAAACGTTAGTGACACAGCTCGACAGGACCCGGTAGACAGGAGGGGACGTGGAGAAC
>NW_022923054.1:0-227 GCF_012274545.1 Fukomys damarensis
GGTCAAAAACAAGTTTAACACGTGCAGTCCTTAAAAAGGAACAAGTGCTATCTTTCAAAAAGCCAGGGGGCCATGGCTGGCTTCCCACACAAGAGAAGATGGAGCAGTCCCGGCAGTGAGCACAACATAAACATAGTTTATATTAGTCGGCTTTCCGTCAATGTGGCCAAACACCTGAGATAATTGAGTTAAAAGAAGGAAAGATACATTTGGATCATGATTTCAGA
>NW_022923055.1:0-243 GCF_012274545.1 Fukomys damarensis
AGAGCCCAGGGTCTGGAGTCCAGCACAAAAAGAGGAGGTAAATAGTAAATTAAAATACAGAAAAGCAAATGCAAAAGTGAGTGCCACCAGCTGCAAAGATTAATAGGTGAGATAAATAATAGATGCACTAATAAGAGCTCTTCCAGTTAATTCCAGGGAATCGAGAAAGTCACACAGGTGCACATGGCAGAACATGTGCTCAAAAAAGACTAGAGAGACTATAAGCTTTTACCTTTGACTGAA
>NW_022923056.1:0-362 GCF_012274545.1 Fukomys damarensis
ATCAGTGCGAACTGTGAAAATGCAGTGTAACCACCTGAATGAGATGAAGGCTGTAAATCCCTAAAAGAAGGACTTGTAACCCAGTGGGTCATCGATCAGGGCACAGCCATTAGGTGTCATGGGTCCCCATTGGTGGAGTAAACTTTTGTTATTTCATTTCCATTCTGCTGTCCCTCCGTGTGTCGCTTGCCAGTTCCTTTCCTAACATTAGGATGGCAGTTTTCTGTTCGTCAAAGAAGATTCCTGCTTGGTGTCAGTGGGGCGTGGGGTGGGAGATGGGGCAGTGGGCACTGGGCGTGTCTGCTAGAGCCCTGGAATGTGTAGGGAAGCAGTATGTCCCACTGCCACCTGCCCAGCACATC
>NW_022923057.1:0-408 GCF_012274545.1 Fukomys damarensis
TTCCTTGTTATTGTGCCCCTTTTTTATTATCTTTCTTATTAGCCTTTAAGGTGACATTGGAAAGCATGCATATTTTACAGGCCAAGTAGGTATTATTTATAGACGATAGGGAGGCTATAGGACTATTTTAAGTCTTCAGCATTCTGGTGGAGAAATTATGAACTACAATATGACTGTAGCATTTTGGTTACAGGACTTTCTCAAAAATTTTATCAGTCTAGGCCAGGGATTTAGCATAGTGGTTCTGCTGCCTGCCTCGCAGGTGCAAGGACCAGAGTTCAATTGCCAGTACCAAAAAATAAATAAAAATAAAAATAAAAAAATAAATAAAAAACCAAAAAAAAATTTTACCAGTCTAATCCAATCTGATCCAATTACCATGTCAGTGGTACCCAAGATTCTTTCTGA
>NW_022923058.1:0-219 GCF_012274545.1 Fukomys damarensis
GAAGAAGAAGAATGGCTCTGCAGTCCCAACCAGGATCCCCCAGGACCAGGTGCCCGCATATCACTATAACATGAATTTTGAGAAGGTGGGCAAGTGCATCATAATAAACAACAAGAACTTTGACAAAGTGACAGGTAGGCGCTGTGAGCCTGGGCAAACTCCTGTTCCCTTCTCTTGCCTCTGGTTTGTATCAGACATTCACTGAGTAATGCTGGGCCC
>NW_022923059.1:0-387 GCF_012274545.1 Fukomys damarensis
CATGAAGGCCGAAGACTGGGAGCCTTCATGCTCCTCCCTAAGTAGCCACACCTGCCGGAGGAGTTTCTGCCTCCTTTGAGATGAGCACCTTCACTCCCTGGTTCTCCAGGTCTAACTGCTTTGTGTCCTCATAGGAGGCAGAATCTGCCCAGCCTGATGGTTCAGCCTGCAGCAGTGGGGTCAGAAGTGTCCTCTGCCCCTACCTGGTGAGCTGGCTCAGTTTTTCCTTCTGTCCTGCAGAGAATATGTCCGTCCCTCCCTGTGCGGATTTGTCAACTTCTGACAAGCTCTCTTCTCTCTCAGGGATCTGCACTCCCAGGAGCAGAGCTGGGATGTGGAGGAGAGATGTGAGCAGAGCAGTTTCTCTCTCATAACTTACACATTTGG
>NW_022923060.1:0-221 GCF_012274545.1 Fukomys damarensis
AAACATCTTTTAAATCCTTTTGTTCAAAAATTTGGTTGAGTTCTAATGTTTTGTTGTTGATTTTCTGCCTTGACCTGTTTATGTATTGAGGTCCCCCAACTACAATTGTATTAATACTGATTTAGATGTTTATGTCCATTAGTATTTGTTTTATATAGTTTGGTGCACTACTATTTGGTGCATATAAGTTGTCTTTTCTTTAAAATGGAAAAAATAATTCT
>NW_022923061.1:0-1976 GCF_012274545.1 Fukomys damarensis
GCACCCCGAACAGCACAGAATCAGGGCTGGGTTACAGGGCTTAGACCTTATTCAGGCTAGTGGTGCAGGCTGCTGCCTCCGAATCTGGCATTAGAGCGGGAGTAGGTCAGCCAGGACCAGCAGGACCCGTGTCTCTCGTGACCTCCAACCTCGACGCCTGGGCTGACCTGCTGGAGAGGCTGGTGCCCTTCACCATGGAGCTGCACACGCCTTGTCCAGGGCTGGGGAATGGGAAGGGAGGCAGCTGGTGGGGTGGTGGGGCTGCGGGCCTAGGGGCTGTCCCTTGTCACCAGGGTGGGCCAGCACGTCAGCTATAACAGTGCACCTGGCTCTGATGTGCACAATCGACACACGCTCCGCATCCCGCCCACTTTCCAAACCTCGCCCCGAAGTCTGGTGCCCCCACGCCACTCCAGCATCGCCACGGAAGGGCATTTTTGGAACCTAACTTGGTTAGCGGCTCTATGTTCATTGTCCTGATGCAGTGCAGGGAGAGCCCAGAGGTAAGAAGAGACTTGTGGTCCACAGTGACAGCAGCGGGCTGTCCCCTTAGAGCAGGTGGGTAAAGAGAGCCCCTGTGAGGAAGTGACACTTGCAACAAGACCTGGGGAAGAGGGTTGGCTCGCTCTAGGGAGGGGAGGAAGGCCGAGTCTGAGAGGCTGCAGGAGCCATAGCAGGGGGAGCCCTGCAGTTGGGGAGTTGGGTTTGAGTCTGGTTGCAGCAGGGGAGGAGTCTGAGGCAGGCAGTGAACTGTCAAGCTGGACGTCTTGTCCAAAGCTCTCATGCTATTAGGTGGAGGAGGGACTATGGGGTGGGCGAGACTGGAAACAGGGGGCCCAGACTGGGAGGGGCTATCACAGCAGGCAGAGAAATAGACAGTGCCAGCTACAATGGTGTGGTGGCTGTGAGGGGAAAGAGGTGTTGGGTTCTGGATCCACTGGGGGGCTAGAGACCGGGGAGAGCAGGGGCGATGTGACTGAGGGTAGAGAGGTCGGAGCCCTCAACAGTAACCACGTGATTACCCTGAGCTCCTTGGGTGCCTGCTTCTGGGAAAGGCTGTGAGAACTCACTCCCCACGTCCAGTACCCGGCCTCCTCCCCTCTAGTGTACAGGGCACTCTCCCATCTTTGGCTTGTCCTCTGCTTCCGGCCTCTATGTTGTTCAGCACCCCAGCATCCTGTGTTTTAAGATGAAGAGAGAAAGGTGAAATGCAATCCATATCCTCAAAGTCCTGCCCTACTGAGACTCAGAGAAAGATGGTAATAAAAGCAAGAACCAGCCTGGGGAGAAAAGAGACGATTTTTATCCTCCCAACCCTGCAACGTCCCTCCTGGCTCTGCAAAGCCTCAGAAGAGCTCTCTCTGAACAGATGAGTAATAACCCAGAGAGAATGCCGTCCTCAGAGCACTGGGAGAAGATGGAATGATTCTGTGTTTGATTAGAATTTATTTCCAACCTGCAGCCTCCCTGGTGCCAGCCTCCTACGCATCCACCCTTCCAGAGCTGGGCAGCCAGAGAGGCAAGGGGAGAGGAGGGTGGAGAAGGGAGCACAGGCAAGCCCGGGTCAGAGGGGTCTGCAGCAGGCTCCTGGGAGCTTCCAAGTGTCCTGGTGACAGGGACCAGGACAGAAGATGTGTCTACCACTTACTGCTGAGAGGAGCGGGGGGAGAGGAAGAGGAAGAGGAGGGGGGGCGTGAAAGGCTGCCAGGGAATTTTTGAGGGTTAGGGGAGGGTGGCTGAGTAGAGCAGCCAAAGAAGCTTGGCTCATAGCTTGCTGTGCGACCTTGTGTGGCTCCTGGAATCTCTCTGGGCCTCATTTTCTTCCTTTGCCTTCACTTAGCTTTTAAGAGCTTTTAGAGGCTGTGATTCTAGGACTATTTCAACTTCCCTCTCTGGGCACAGATTTACTTCTCACTGGTTGGCTTGGGAAAGTCAAGATTCGGATTGGGGCTCTTCTTTTTAGATCTAGGGGACTG
>NW_022923062.1:0-254 GCF_012274545.1 Fukomys damarensis
ATAGATGCAGAAAAAGCATTTGACAAAATTCAACACCCATTCATGATAAAAAAAAACCCTGCATAAAATTGGAATAGATGGTCTTTATCTCAACTTGATAAAGGAAGTCTATGAAAAACCAACAGTCAACATCTTATTAAATGGCCCCAAACTGAAAACCTTCACACTATATCAGGAACAAGACAAGGATATCCACTGTCACTACTCCTGTTCAATATAGTTTTGGAAACATTAGCCACAGCAATTAGACAAGA
>NW_022923063.1:0-211 GCF_012274545.1 Fukomys damarensis
AAAGGCCACAGGGAAAGAACAGCCTATAAAAACAGTGCTCCGGTGTAGGAGCCGGAAGTCCCTCAGGGCTGAAGAGCTCTCCTCACCATGCCAGCCGGGCAGCCAGGTCAGGGGGAGGTGCTCTTGTCACCAGGGTAGCTGCTGGCCAGAGAAGATTTTACAGTTAGATTTGGCCACGGAGTGAGGGGACTTTGAGACACTGACTGTTGAT
>NW_022923064.1:0-205 GCF_012274545.1 Fukomys damarensis
TTTTCGAGGGCAACCACTAAAGAAATGACTCGAGAAATACATGATAAAGAATTAAAATGTTACATTAGAAAATACTTAACACCCAAGAAAGTAGTAGAAAAAAAAAACCATGAAATGGCAGGTGCAGTCCCAGGGTATCAGATAGCTATGAGGGTATCAGTCGTGGCCAAAAGGCAGACATTGTGGAAGGGGCAGGAGTTGTGAT
>NW_022923065.1:0-293 GCF_012274545.1 Fukomys damarensis
ACTGTTGCCAAAAGCAATTTTAGTGCTAACTCTTTGTCTTCTGTTTCAAGAACTATTAATTTGCAGATAATATAGTCACAAGGCTTAGTTTTGTTTCATCATTATTTCCAGTGTCCATGATACCTATCTGTACATGTTCTTCAAATGCCCCAAATGACACAGAGGGCATGAACTGATATTTATCTCTTTATTTTTTTTTTCTTACTACCCAACTGGTGCTGAGACTCACGACTACCAGAAAGCGCACATCTCTCGAGGGAGAAGCTAAGAGCTCACACCCCACACCTTCCATG
>NW_022923066.1:0-206 GCF_012274545.1 Fukomys damarensis
AGCCGAGAGATGAGCCGCAGGACATCCACGGCTGCCTCCTGCGGACCTTTTTTGTGTGACTGCCGCTGCCATGGGATCAAACGAACCCCAGCTTGAGTCCAACCACCTGCAATGGGATGGTTCATGAGTTCATCAGGCAGCCATCCCTTCAGATTACAACTGGTGGGGAAATGAGCAGAGCCTCGCAATGCAGTCCACTCACCTCG
>NW_022923067.1:0-231 GCF_012274545.1 Fukomys damarensis
ACCAGGGATCAAACTTGGGACCTTGCGCTCACAAAGTAGGCCCCAGTACCACTGAGCTAAATCTCCAGCCCTACAATTCTTAATATCAGAGGAAGTTTTTAAGGAGAAAAAAATATTTCTTTTCCATCCTCTTCATCTCGATCTCCTTTAAAATCTGTCACTTCTTTGAAAGCCTTCAGTGGCTGGCTGCTGTGATGCAGTCTCACAGGTTTATACCGGATCTGCTCCCAT
>NW_022923068.1:0-637 GCF_012274545.1 Fukomys damarensis
AAGCCTCCTCCCATCTTCCCTGTGTCTCATTGGCCTTCAAAGAAGAGGGATAATAATCTAATCATTCAAACCGCAGAACGCTGATCAGGCAGTATTGGCTCCTAGGCGAGGACACTGCATTAACAGTTCCACACAGAGACTTTATGCACCTCTTCCCACTTGCCTGAGGGACCTGAAGTGATGAGCTCATCCAGGCTGCACTGTCCAAGCCATCCTGGTCAGGCGTCATCAGATTTTCACATCGTATTTCTTCACGGACAAGGCTTTGTCCAACTCTCTCGGAGTCAATCTGCCCATCTGTTTTCTCCTCTCTGAAACAACAGCCAGGCTTTGGCCATGGTCTGTCTAAGGGAGTCTATTGTCCTCCTAGAAGCAAATTCCTGGTGTTTCATCTCCTCCAGCATTTCGGCGTGTGTGTTGAGTGTGGCCTTTAGCACTCTGTGGTGGTGTGGTCCTACACTTGGGTCTGGGGCTGGTGCGAAAACACCACTTCCATCTTTCCTAATACCTGTTGTGATTTCCTGTGGTTGGGGGGAGGGATCTGCATGGAGACTTATATTTGGGAAGCAATCAATGTGCCTCATACTGAGTTGGAGTTTTCTACATTGGGAAGTGTGGATGCCAAAATGTAGAAACT
>NW_022923069.1:0-1122 GCF_012274545.1 Fukomys damarensis
TCCTGGTGTCTGAGAACGCCGTGCAGGGAACTTCGATCTCACAAACAGGTTTGCCTCGTAACGAAGGGAACTCATCAGAGACCAGAATTACTCCTGAAGATTTTTACTTTGTCCCAAAGTTAGAACACATAGATCAGTTAATCACAGCCAGTTTCTTCATGGTTTGGAATAGATTGCTGTTTCATCTGCTGAACCTTGAAGAATATAAATATTTTGAATTTAGGATTCAGGCAGGAAGTATTTTTCAATAATTTTATATGCACAGTTATTGGCACTGCACCAAGCATAATGAGATACCTCAGATATGTTGGACCCAGAACAACTGAGAAGACAGCAGTTTTGCATTTGTCACCTTCCTTTACTCTGAGTCAAACCCTCACTAATTGAGATGGTTGGAAGAAAATAGAACTTGCTTACACAGTTTCTATTTTCTCTATAAAGGATAGTTCAGTTTACATACTTAACTTTGTGATTATGATGTGACCCAACTATACAATATCCTAGGTTCATCCTGATTTTATTACCAAATACAAGCCACTATTTAGCAGAAATAGGTGTTCAGACATTCTTCTAATTCTTTCTTAAACTTTTACATTATTGTTATGAACAAATGGTTCATGAACTGGCTTTTAAGACCTTAGCTGAGGTTTTTAGAATGCACTGTATTTTTACACATTCTAAATCATGACAATGTTCCCAATAGCCCAAGCCTATCTGTCAACTGCCTCTGAAAAAAATGTAAGTTTGTATGCTTAGTTCACAAATTCACACCCAAATGCTTAAATGTTGAATTGAATCTTTAGCAGTTAGGAAATTAAAATGCAAAAAAAAATTTGATTCTTCTTATTAAAGATGCACTAATGAAAACACCAAGGCATAATCTGCCACCTAAATAGATTAGAGATTATAGGTATATATGAAATAATGTGGTATACTTTTAGAACTATTTTGAAAATATTTTTTCTAGAATAAATTCTTATTCTAGGAAATAAGGGAGGGTAAGTGATTCTATGAGTAGATTTTCTAGGGGGGTTTTTATTGTTACTTTTTTCAGAAAGATCATTTTTTTTATTGATCAGGACATTTTACAATGGTTCAAAATTATATTAAGACAAAGGACAT
>NW_022923070.1:0-227 GCF_012274545.1 Fukomys damarensis
ATCTTATTTGGGTACAAGTTCTCGGAGCAGGGTGACCCATTTGTGACCCCGTCTGTACTTTGCTGAGCATGATGCTTGGACATTTGACAGCCCTTCCTCCAACAGCCAAAAGGATGACTCTACACCAAGCCTATAATCAAACACTGTAAATGGCCGGGGATGTGGCTCAGTGGTTCCACCACCTGCCTCGCAAGCACGAGGACCCGAGTTCGATCCCCAGGACCAAA
>NW_022923071.1:0-358 GCF_012274545.1 Fukomys damarensis
CCATTTTTTTTTTTTTTTTTTTTTGGTACCAGGCATTAAACACAGTACCTTGTGCTTGCCATATAGGCAGAGGCACTACTGAGCTACATCCTGGCCCAAATTTAATTTTGAGAGAATTTCTCATTGAATTGTTAAACTTCCCAGGCTGGGCTTGAACTTGCTTTTTCCTTTTCTTTCCTTTTTTCTGTACCATGGATTGAACTCAGGACCTTGTGCTTGCAAGGCAGGCGCAGCACCACTGAGCTAAATCCCAGGCCCCCAGTCACCACTTCTGCGTGCGTGTTACACACACAGATGTGCACGGTTCTGTACCTTGAAACTAAGGGACCCATGTGACCCGTGAGGTTCCTGAGATCCA
>NW_022923072.1:0-822 GCF_012274545.1 Fukomys damarensis
TGTGGAGTACTTCACATTCATGAAACTGACCGCTTTCGTTTTAAAGGGCTAAGCGGCGAGAGAGGCTGTTTCCCCGGGAAAACTGCACTTTAAACAGCAGAAGCCCTCTGCAAACCGCCTTTGTGTTCTAACGTCAAACTGAACGTATCTCCAACTATACACAGTTCTGGAGGCTTGTGTGCACTCAGAGCTGCTAGGCACTCTCTTAGGCCTGAAGGGCTTCTCTGCTAAAAGTGGCTCACAACAGTGTTTCAATCTCTGCCAGACAAAGACCTACAAACAAAAAGGAATACAGTTGTGCTCCACGTAGGATGTGGACTTCACTGGTAAACTCACAGAGTTGCAGCACCCTTCTCTGTGGAGTAGTTCACATTCATGAAACTGACTGCTTTCGCTTTAGGCAGGAAAGCGGCGAGAGACGCTGTTTCCAGCGGAAAGCTGCACTTTAAGCCGCAGAAGCCCTCTGCAAAGTGCCTTTGTGTTCTAACGTCAAACTGAACGTATCTCCCAGTATACGGAGTTCTGGAGGCTTGTGTGCACTCAGAGCTGCTAGGCACTCTCTTAGGCCTGAAGAGCTTCTCTGCTAAAAGTGCCTCACAACAGTGTTTACATCTCTGTCAGGCAGAGACCTACAAACAAAAAGGAATACAGTTCTACTCCACATAAGGTGTGGACTTCACTGGTAACCTCACAGAGTTCCAGCACCTTTCTTTGTGGAGTATTACACCTTCATGAAACTGAGCGCTTTCGCTTTAAGCAGGTAATCGGCGAGAGACGCTGTTTCCAGGGGAAAACTGCACTATAAACTGCAGAAGCCCTCTG
>NW_022923073.1:0-271 GCF_012274545.1 Fukomys damarensis
TTAGGGCAAGGAGAGCCTGCAGTGAGATATTTCAAGTACTAAAAGAGAACAACCTCCAACCTACACTGATGTAATCTGCAAAACTGTCTTTCAAAATGGATGGGGAAATAAGATACTTCCATGACAAAGAACACCTGAGAAACTACATGAATACCAGTCGAGCACTACAAGCAATTCTAAACAATAACCTAGAAAAAGACAATGAACATAACAACACCATGAGGCCCAACAGAGCAAATCAAATAGGCAAGGCAAGAAACTAAAGGAGAAG
>NW_022923074.1:0-217 GCF_012274545.1 Fukomys damarensis
CCACCCCGCATCAGGTCCAGGAGCCGCCCCCACTCTGTGTGATGGGGGCAGCGATCGCTGGCTTCTGTCCACTGTGAGTGCCTCATTGGGTGACTCTGCCACCCACCTGTGCACCCTCAGTGGTGACTCATCTGTAACCTCCCTGTTTCATGAGAGGGTGGCAGGAGGGGAGTCTTGGAGGGGATTATTCTTGGCAGCATTGTGTGTTCCCACTGCC
>NW_022923075.1:0-252 GCF_012274545.1 Fukomys damarensis
TAGATTTTTGGAGTTTCATATTGTGACTTACATATTGGATCAATGTCCAGTATGATAATATTCCAGAAAAGTAAACATTTTTATCCTATCACCCTTTTTAAAACAAAACCTTCTGCTACATTTGGTTTTCTAGCAGAGGAATTTGGCCTGATTTAGATAATAAAGGGCTAATTCCTAAATGTTTTAGGTTCCATGAAGAAATGGTACATGGAGTGGTCCTCTAGCACCCATGCTCTTTGCAGGGCACAGGGC
>NW_022923076.1:0-276 GCF_012274545.1 Fukomys damarensis
ACAAATTTCCATGAGTGGGGCTGCTGGGATCCACTTGCGGAAGTTTGGAGAGGGGCAGATGGGTGCGTGCGTGTGCCCACACACAGGTCAGGCTGGGGACAAAGGCCGCTGTGGACTTCTGGGCTTCTCACCACTCGCGGGGCCTGAGTCTGCCTTTGCTTCTGGGAGGTGGCAGAGGGATTCAAATGCTGAACTCCAGAAGGTACTCAGACATTACCCTCTGCCTCAGGAGGGGAGGCCACCTCAGCAAGCCCAAAGGTCACCTTACAGGTAAAG
>NW_022923077.1:0-938 GCF_012274545.1 Fukomys damarensis
AAGTTAACTCAAATCCTGAAATAGGAACATGATAAATCATTTCTGCACAGAAGACTGACCAACATTTTCCTTTATCAGTTTGAATCCTAAACTAGACCCAAACATCACCAGAAGCTATCATAAATTTTGAAAAGTAGAGACAGAAACACGATCACAGACCTTCTGTAAATAATTCTTTCCGCAGTGCCCCTGCTCCTCACTCCACCAGGAATGCCCACCATTATCAAGCAGCTTTATATACAAAGTGGTAAAAGTAAGTTTTCACTGATGACTGACCTTGGTGGGATGATGGTACTTCTAAAATGTTGAATATTTCAAGTAGGAGGTTGGAGGTAAGACAATTACAGGTTGGAAGGAAACTAAAACATGGGCATACCCTCAGACTGTGACCATAGGAAGACATATTTGATAGCGAAGGAAGAAATCATCTGGTAATCAAAACAAAAAATGGAGTAAGACCAAAGCCTGAGAGACCCCTGGCCAGCAGGAGTTACACATGACTTGCTCGGCACTCTTGCTGCTTACTATTTTTCTTCAAAGGCTGAACTGAAGACTGAAGGGAGAATGCTTCAGTTGACTACATGACAGGTTGAATAAGGGCTCCAAGATGGGCACCTCTGGCACCTGGATAAGTGGAAGGCACTTGCTCCTCGGGGAGGAAGGCTGGCGAGCCACAGGTCCAAGCCCTCGAGGTAGCTGGAGAGGAAATACCTATGTGGTTAGCCAGATAAGTTAGGGTCAGTAGGATTTCACAAGTAGAATAGGAATAAAATAAAATGCTTTTTAATGGACAAAGCAAGTCACTTCTTTAGTAAAAGGTAAGATTTAGCAAAGGAAGGATGTAAAGCAGCTATTTATAAAATGTCATTTAGAATACAGGTGGCTAACTTCAGTAGTTGAAGAAATACTTTTGACTGAGTGCCTGAGAGAGTGAGTGA
>NW_022923078.1:0-202 GCF_012274545.1 Fukomys damarensis
ATAGTTTGAGTTTGCTCAAATATCTATGTCACTCTCACACATGGTATACAGTGCATACCGTGTGAAAGCAGGTTCATGCTTTCAGACAGTGTATGCTTGGAAGGGATAGGATGTACAAATAACTGTATTAAAAAGAAACGGAGTGGTGCACACTTGCAATCTTAGCACATGGGAGACTGAGACAAGAGCATGGTGAGCTTGG
>NW_022923079.1:0-234 GCF_012274545.1 Fukomys damarensis
AAAAAAAAAAGAAAAGCTGGGGATAGAGCTCAGTGGTGAAGCACTTGCCTGGTACTTGTAAGGACCTGACTGAGTTAAACCTCCAGTATCACAAAACAAACAGAAAACATTTCTCCTTTGAAAGAAAAAAATGAAGTACTTAAGGAAATAAATTTTGTAATGTACAAGTAGCATTTGTAATCATGAATGAATCCAAGAGCATTTTTCTATTTAAATACCACTTACTATTTATAG
>NW_022923080.1:0-491 GCF_012274545.1 Fukomys damarensis
GTTTTTTCCCTTCTTTTACCCATTCCGAGGTTGTCACTCCTTTTCAGATCCTTTATATCCGTGAACACCTTCTGCTCCACTCTGGGCTCTCCGTTTTTATCTCACACTGTTCCTTTTACTTTGGGAATAGCAAAGCAGATGCTATTGTTTCCCTTCTTGCAGAACCCAGCCAGCTGGAGAAGCCGAAGGCTGCACTTCCCCGCCCAAAGCAGCTCTCTGGTTTCCACATGCACCCCCATTGACTTTGAGAAGGTGCTGAATAAGAGCCCTGGGGTCGGGCAGGTGGACAGGGCAGTAGCGCTGCAACCCTCATACTTGGTCAGGTGTATAGGTCTTCGGTGGGGCCTGATTATTTTCTTTGCCTTCGGTGTGGAATACACATGTGTCCCTAGCATCAATGGAAGATGTTTCTCCAGGGGAGCCTCTCTCCATCATGCTCTCTCCCTCTCTCCCTCCCTCCCTGCCACCCCTTCACTCCAGGATGACGACAG
>NW_022923081.1:0-237 GCF_012274545.1 Fukomys damarensis
CCACTGAGCCTTTTTCAGATTTTGCAGCCAGATTGATGGACGCGGGAGCTAAGGTGTTCGGGAATGTGGAAACTGCTATGCCTCTGATTGAGCAGCTGATTTTTGAACAATGTACTAAGGAATGTAGGGCTGCAATCACACCTTGGAAAGGAAAGGGAATAGACGCTTGGATGAAAGCCTGCAGAGAAATAGGGGGTCCTCTAACAAATGCCGGTCTTGCGGCAGCAGTTCTGGCGG
>NW_022923082.1:0-322 GCF_012274545.1 Fukomys damarensis
TCTTCTTGCCATACACTAGGCAAGGAAAGCCTGTGGCAGGACAGGACGCCACAGACAACTGCTTTATTTGCCAGGCAGTAAAGCAGGTAAGAGTGTCAAGCTGACAGAAGACTGGAGAAGTGGAAGTTGGGCAAATTACACATTTGCTTCCCCCTCACAGTGACTGAGGCAGTCAAATCTGGACCATGAACGTCTGCACCGTGGATACCAGAGCATAGCTTTTAGTTAGGGCACTCGTCAGAGGAAATGACAGCCCTCACCGCATTGGGCAGGCAACTGACTGGTCCACAGGGAGAAGCTGCTCAGCTGCACACAGACTGTG
>NW_022923083.1:0-268 GCF_012274545.1 Fukomys damarensis
TCATTGAAATCCAGCATGGACAATGTATCTAAAAGTGTACTTTGACTTAGTACAAATGTCTTATGTGTTTTATATTTTTTAGCCTATTAGTTTGGTTTTTAATACATATATGTCATAACTGACTTTGTGAGATTTTATAAATAAATGAATCTGATGATGGAAAAAATAAAAGGGAGGAAGGAAGGAAAAAGGGAATTGAAATGTGTTATGTACATGCACTAATTCCCTTCAATGAATGTAATCAGGATGTACCACAAAAATATACTAT
>NW_022923084.1:0-215 GCF_012274545.1 Fukomys damarensis
AGGTTCAGTTTGACGTTAGAACACAAACGTACTTTGTGGAGGGCTTCTGCGGTTTAAAGTGCAATTTTCCACGGGAAACAGCTTCTCTCGCTGCTTAGCCCTTTAAAGCGAAAGCGGTCAATTTCATGAATGTGAAGTACTCTACAGAGCATGGTGCTGCAACTCTGTGAGTTTACCAGTGAAGTCCACACCTTATGTGGAGTTCAACTGTATTC
>NW_022923085.1:0-288 GCF_012274545.1 Fukomys damarensis
GGCAGAGACCTACAAACCAAATGGAACACAGTTGTGCTCCACATAAGAGGTGGACTTCACTGGGAATCTCACAGTGTTGCAGCACCTTTCTCTGTGGAGTACCTAACATTCATGAAACTGACCGCTTTCACTTTAAACGGATCAGCGGAGAGAGAAGCTGTTTCCCGTGGAAAACTGCACTCTAAACTGCAGAAGCCCTCTGAAAAGTGCGTTTATGTTCTAACTTCAAACAGAAACTATCCACAAGTATCCAGAGTTCTGGAGGCTTGTGTGCACTCAGAGCTGCTA
>NW_022923086.1:0-1090 GCF_012274545.1 Fukomys damarensis
CAGCCTCTACTTATTTCTTGTCAGAAACCAAGCTGAGATGTTAGACATGGTTCAACTCATCCAACTCTTCATTCAGAGTTCACGCCAACGTTGGGACCTCAGAAATCCAGTGACTCCTCTGAAAGTCTCACGGCTCACTGGTCTGTTCAATCCATTGGGTCATCTTGGCTTTTCACACAAAAGAAACAGGAAGGGAGAAGTCATTCATTCCATTAACAAACTCTTAACCAAGTTTGCTGGCCTGAGTAAAATTTATGTACAAGGAGCAGTCAGAGTGAGGAAAACATTCTTCCTAAAACCTGATAATTGGCAGGCTTAATTTCATAATCTGAAACAGCAGGAGCAGTGGTATCTTCCTCTGCCTCCATTTAGCTTCCAAACTCTCCTGGATGTGGCCTTAACTAGTACAGAGAGTGAGGTTGGACCCAGTAGTAGAAACTTGCTCCTCTGTCAGGGCATCATCTCAGCAAATCAAAATGCTAGCTTATTGTATGAAAGAATATGGGTTTTTTAATTATGTGAGTTCTCATGAGTTCTGTAAATCCATACATAATTTTTCACCATGACCATAAAATATACCAATATTGCAGAAAATCTAGCATCAGCAACCAAGTGCCCTATCCCTTGAATTTTCTAGTACATTCTATAGTTTGTTTTATGTAGGAAGTGACTTATTTGTAGGTACTGTTTTTGAAAATGAAAAAACATTTCTGAGTATGTTAAAGAATCACCTTGCAAAGCACTGTTGTTCTCAGATATTTAATTTAACAGGCATCATCCTGTTTCTTTTTTTTTTTAGGGGGGTACTGGGGATTGAACTCAGGTTGTTGAGCTTGCAAGGCAGGTGGCAGAACCACTGGGCCAAATCCCCAGCCCCATCCTGTTTCAAAACACCACAGTATTAAGCAAATTTAACCTGTGGCACCAAAGCACTTGCTTCTTTCCAGCTGCACAGTGCCACCAAAACATTTGTACACGTGTCATGCTGCAACTTCAGGGAACAAGACCCAGTGTCCCTCTGAAAAATAATTCAGATGCAGTCCTCACACACCAAAATTGCAAAATCTACAGTTTTTTGTTTTTGTTTTGT
>NW_022923087.1:0-2168 GCF_012274545.1 Fukomys damarensis
AAAAAAGGACTGGGGATATAACAGAGTGCAAGGGCTGTGGGTTCAATTCCCAGTGCTAAAAAACAACGCAGAGCCTTTGCTTTCAAGGAAATTTCATTTTAGAAGCATTTTTCTCAGCCACTTGTCTTATATTAAACTTTGATCCTTTTAAAAGGTCATAAATTCTCAAGTAAGCCTGTGCAGGAGTGGCATTTTCCCAAAATCGCTAAGGGTCCCATGCTACTTGCATGCGTAGTGGCACCCTGTGTGCGATTTGCCTAGTCCTGTTCCCTTTTATTCCCTGCTCCTTAGGACTCAGGCTCACCCTATTCTCTTGGATGCTGCTCCATTTTGGTACCACTTGCTCCTCTTCTGACCTGCAGCTCAGCACCTTTAACAAAACTCTATCTGTTCCTGGTGTTCCATAGTCTACAACCTGTCACCACCACTGCTACAGCTGCCTCCCTAGCTTTGTAGTGGCATAGGCAGGAGCTTTCTCTAAGTAAGGATTGTGTGTCACTAATACTCAGCTTTAAGAACAACTCCCGCCTACATGGAAGCACAAGCAGGAAACCACATTACAGAGGCAGGTATTCTGGCCTGCTCCTGTCATTTCCAGTGGGACGTGCTATATGTCTTCTCAGAATATCCTTTTCTTCTCCCTTTCTTGTGCCTTCTCCTCTACCCCATAAGGCCCTCCTCTCACTCTGGTTACCTGGCTAGATGCTACTCACCTTCCAAGTTCAGCTTTAGCATTAACCTTTCTCAGTCATCCCCTCCCCACTTCAGTGCTGACCTGCAGTGACTGACTCTTTGCTTCTCCCCACAGGAACTGGTAGCATCTGTATTGTAAGGATTGTGTTATATTAGCTCACGCACCCTGGCATCAGCCGTATTGCATGGATCACCTTTAATTAATATTTGGGAGATAGAACAAGAGGGAAGAAGAGAGAAAAGAAGGCAAGAAGCAATGATTTGAGAAAGGAAGAAAAGGTATTTTCTATCTCTTTGGACATTTAATGGCATGCTGTAAACTGAATTAAACTTATCATTTAATATTTGAGCTATCACCAAGACACTGTTTAGGTGGCTCCTGGCTAAGTCACTGTTCCAGCCAGCAACCTCCCTCAGAAGTGGAAAAACTAATTCTATCATTGCTACAACCACAATAGAAAAACATGAAACAACAGCAACATTTAGCAAGCTCCTGTTATATACTAAGCATCTTCTGTGCATTATATTACTGACTACCACAATTACCCAGGGAATAGACATTGCACCTTTTTCTCTATTAGGAAACCAAAGCTTAGAAATGCAAAAGGTCGTGTGAAAGTCAAGATAAGTTATCAGATTGCTCTACACCCAAGCCAAACTTATAACCCCATACGATGCTGCCACTCAAGGAAGTCTATAGCTTTTTATGCCTAAGGTACATATGATATAGAGATGATCCTAAAAAGATAAGCCTAAAAATTTGATCAATAAAAGATGTTCTGAAATCCAAGTGAATCAAAATATTGTGACATTTTCTTACGGAAATAAAATGCAAGTCACCCCCAGGATGAAACTGGCCTGCCTCTGGGTGGGTTTGGAAGGATAGGGAACGACAAAAGTAGAAGCAACTAATGGCATAATTTATACAATTTCGCACTAAATTGAAATAAATAATAAATTAACAATTGAACACAATTGGAAGTCATCAAACAGACTATTATAAAGAAAATATGATAAAAGTAAGGCTTTTGAGTGGAATCAGACACCTCAAAGAGATGTTCTCTTAGGCCATAATATGCGTCTTCCACTAAATAGGTCCCCATATACTATGTGAGGAAAAAATATTAGGTAGAGAAGGAACTTTGAAAGAAAGGGCAATTGAATTTTGAACAGCAGTGAAACAAGCTTCACAAGAGCTGGTTTCAAAATTAAATGGTTTATATGATGTTCACTTTGACTGTTGGTGCATCAAAGTATAAAATGCTATTTTACGTGCATTTACACAGCCCATTTCTCTGTAATATCTCATCGCTTTGACAAGCATGCTATGTTAGAAGGAAATAACACACAAAGGGAGGTGGGCTGCCTAGGAACTGATCATTCAGGAGTCTTGGGGAGTAGTTTAAGATTACTCAAAGATCAATGTAAAGAAACGTGTCCTGCATTTCTCCTCTAAAACTCGTCTGGAATCTCCT
>NW_022923088.1:0-202 GCF_012274545.1 Fukomys damarensis
GCCAGTTTCTTTAGTGAACATGAAAATCAATAAATGTAATATAGCACATAAACAGAAGGGAGGACAAAAAAAAATCACACGATCATCTCAATGCATGCAGAAAAAGCCTTGACAAAAGCTCATATCCATTCATAGTATTAAAAAAAAAACCCTGCAGAAAATAGGTATATAGATAAAAATCTGATAGAAGCCAATTATGAGA
>NW_022923089.1:0-210 GCF_012274545.1 Fukomys damarensis
CAGTCGGGCTAACAATGCTCATGTAGCGAGAGAAACAGTGCTCAGGAGTACCCAGAAACCCAAAACGCCTGCTGAGCCCTTCCCGGGCCTGGTGTGCCCCGTGTCCAGGCCAGGTCTCCCCGTCCTCTCCTCTCCTCCTGCTTGGTGATTCCCTCTGTCCCTCAAGTCTGCCCTGGTTTCCCTGCCTTGTAGGGAGCAGAGTGCAGAGAG
>NW_022923090.1:0-475 GCF_012274545.1 Fukomys damarensis
ACTCTGTGGCCTGGAACTGCCACCTAAGACTCCTCCCTGTGCCCTGGCCCTGGGAACACTTCTCTCCTGTCCCTTTCTGGTGTTCCCACGGTAAAGTCCTCCAGAAGGTAAACATACAGGAAGGATTCTTGTGTGCATGGTGTCCTTCACCCATCGAAAGTCCTCTTCCTTCATCCCTCTTGCAGGGGTTGACCCAGGCCTGTGCCTTCTGAAGGCCCTGGACTTTGGTTAACTTTTGTCAAGTCTCTGATAGAGAACTTATTTCCTCCCTTCTAGCTCCCCTGGACTGCTCCTTCCTGCTTTCAATCTTTTGCCCTAGCCACCTAGGTGGTACTTTAGCCTACCTGTTTTCCACTGATCCCTCTCCCAATTTCCAAGCCCCTTCAGCACATGAGAGCCTCCTGGTCTCTCCTCCAAACCCACTGCTGATCACACAGTGTGCACACAGCCACTGCAGGATCACATGCCCATCTGA
>NW_022923090.1:1480-2575 GCF_012274545.1 Fukomys damarensis
TTGACCACTCCCAGAAGTGTAGTCAATGGTGTGGGGAAGTGTGAGTAGTGTGAACCATGGACACTGAAGCAGACAGGCTTGTCCCTGAGTGTCATTGCCAACCTTTTGGACTGGTAGCCAGGGTCCTGCTCAAAGATGCAAGGGAGATTCCCTGAGGACACAGGATTTTTGTCTCTCAGTTGTGGTGGCCCAGGCTGGAGGGCATCACCATGCTTCATGAGCAGGGTGCAGAAGGCCAAAGCCAGTGAGTGAGCACTCAGTTCTTCACATTTCTGTATGCTTTTAAGTGAGATAGAGTCCCAGTAGCAGCCAGTGTGCCTTTCTCAGCAGTTTTCAAGTACACCTCAGTTCTCCCTAAGTTCATTCACAGGACTATCAGAGTGGCATCACCATCCACCTGCAGACTTTCTAGCCATCCTTCCAAATGAGAATCTGTGGCCAGAAACAGCGTCCTGAGTCTCCTTCCGGGCACCTGGCACTGACAACACTTTCCTCCTGTCTGATTCTGTTGTTCACATGGTGAAGGTGGCAATTGTGGAATCCTGCATAATGGGTTATTTTCTGTGTAGTGTCCTTCACTCCATAAGTAACGCTCTTCCTCAGGCCCTTTTGCAGCCCTTCACCCAGTCTTGTGCCCAGTAAGGACAAATATCTTGCATAGACTTTTCTGTAGTTTCTGCAACAGAACTTGTTTTCCTCCATCCTGCTTCTCAGAGATGCCCCTTCCTGGTTTGCTACTTGTCCCCTAGCCACCACAAGAACAGTGGGCTCCCTACACTCCCGATTCCTCTTCCAAATTTCCCAGCCCCTTTGTCACATGAGTGCCTCAGGTTCCCTTCTGCAAGCCCATTCCAGAGGATACTGTGCCCTCTCCGCCACTGCAGGTACTGGTGCTCATCGAACTCACCTGCCTTCCTGACATCCAAAAGTCCCTATTGCCCTGGCTGACTCCTACTCACATCCCCATCCTCCTTTTGCTGCTTCTTCATTCTTGGCAGTACATTGCTTCTCATCCCATGTCTCCAATTTCCTACCTTTCCAGTAGACAGAGCATTACAGCCCTCAGATACTATTGTTGAAATGAAATTTAGACTT
>NW_022923091.1:0-705 GCF_012274545.1 Fukomys damarensis
CAGGCTGCAGAGTTCCTTCTACCCTCTTTACAGCCAATACTTGACCACACATCCAATCTTTGTTCATCTGATCTCCTTCACTATAGTTTTGCATTTCCCAGTTTTCCTATAAATGCAATCATAAATCATGGTCCTTTGCACCTAGCCTTTTTAACTTTGGACAATGCTTTTGAAATTCTTTCATATCATTGTATTACTAGTAGTTTTCTCCTTTTTATTATAAAATAGTATTCAAAGCAATATCCAGTTTGTCTATTCATTGTGCTGCTGGTAGATACTAGGGTTGTTTATAATTTTTGGCTTTTATGGGTAAAGTTTCTAAGATCATTGGTGCACAAAATATTTATATTTAACCTGCTTCTGTTTTGCTTTCTTCCATTTCCAAGTTCATATTTGGACATAGTTGGAAATATTAATGCAGAATATGTTTGCACACAATAAATTGTGTTAGCTTTTTCTTACTGTGATGAAATATCTGGTAAAACCAACTTAAAGGAGGAAACTTATTTTCATTTGTGGTTTCACCTGTTTCAGTGCATGGATCCTTGACTTCATTATTTCTAGGCTCATGGTGAGGCAGAAGAATAATTTCTTTTGCTTTTTGACACTGGGTCGCACTATGTAGTTGAGAATGATCTGGAGCTCACTATGTAGCCCAGGCTGGTCTCGAACTCACAGCGATCCTCCTGACTCAGCCTCCCGAGT
>NW_022923092.1:0-374 GCF_012274545.1 Fukomys damarensis
CATTTTTAAACTGAATGTGTTTGGAACAGAAGAATAGATTTTGATTCAATGAACAATCACTCAGTCTGAAGAACTTTCTTGTGAAAAAGAATTACATGTAGTATAGACACCATTTAAAAATCAATGCTCTTTATAGATTTCAGGGGGCTTATTGTTAGCTCACTTGTTCCTGCTAATATCTGTTCAATTGTTCCTAATAAGTCGTAGTTTATTACTTGAAAAATTTGCCAGAATTTTTACTGGAAATGACATTATCAGATAATAATCGTTTCCATGTACTGAAGATAAATCTAATTTTTTTAAAAAATTTGGGAGTTCAGGAAATTTGTTTTTTATTATACTATTAAGAAACATTCTTTTGCTGCACAAGAAAT
>NW_022923093.1:0-222 GCF_012274545.1 Fukomys damarensis
TAAACACTCCCTGTCCCTACCTGCTCTAGTGAACAAAGGGCCAGGGCCTAGGAAGTAAATAAGGCCCTTCACCTAGACATCAAATGGCAGAAGTTCGGAGTATCCAGTCCAGCTGCATCAAGCCTGCAGTGAAACTTCGCAGCTTCCCACAGTATGACCAGGACCCCTTCACAGCTGGGAGAGCCAGCACTCATACCTTTTTGCATGTTCCAAGCTTTGGGG
>NW_022923094.1:0-212 GCF_012274545.1 Fukomys damarensis
CCGAAACCTAACACTAAACCAGAACACTAATCCGAACCCCTAACCCTTACACTAACCCATCAAACCCTAACCCTAACCCCAACCCCAAAACCATCACTAACCGAACCAAGTCACTAACCAAAAACAATCCCCTAAACGTAAACCTCAACATCAACCTCACCCTTACCCTAAACCTAAAGCTGTAACCCTCACACTCGCCCTCACCCTCTAAC
>NW_022923095.1:0-363 GCF_012274545.1 Fukomys damarensis
TTAATATAATGGTAACATTTGGGGGTTTTGTTTGCTTGCTTTGCAGTATGAAGGATTGAAGCCAAGGGTTTGTGCATGCTAGACACACACTCCATCAATGAGCTATACCCCGACCCATTTTAAAATTTGAAACAGTGTCTTGCAAAACTCTCAAGGCTGGCCTTGAACTTGCCATCCTTCTGCCTCAGCCTCTAAGTAGCTCGGATTATAGACATGTACCACCATGCCCAGAAAATCCCTAGCTATTTAAAATTGAATGTTTTTAGTTAGGTTTAGTTAGTTATTAAACCATTACCACAGCCAAAAAAATAGATCTATCATTGTCAAAAGTTCCCTTGTGTCCTTTTGTGATGACTTCCTCTT
>NW_022923096.1:0-299 GCF_012274545.1 Fukomys damarensis
CAAGAAACCGAGTTTCCATCCTCTAGACCAGGTCTAGAGAAGAGGGGGTCTTATCAGAACTCTTGGAGAGGTCTGGACTTCTGATAACCTCCTTATCCCGGTGGTCATGGGCTCTGGTTCCTCTATACCTGCAGACTCTCCTTTGGGGTGCTTACTCAGGAATTTGGAGGGTCTTGATCTAAAACCCAAACGGCTAATTCGCTTGTCTACTCAAATTTGGCCCCAATATAGATTAGGCAATCAAAACGTCTGGCTGCCTAATGGCTCCTTTGAATCGGGTCTAATTAGAGACCTTTACA
>NW_022923097.1:0-1071 GCF_012274545.1 Fukomys damarensis
CGTGCAAAACAAAATTTTTATTGCAAACATTTCAGGAAGTGGTACAAAGCCATTCCAGAAGGAAAAATAGGGGTATTTACAGTGGAGACATCACTGAGTGTAGGCCAGCAACCCTGTTCTTATAGAATTAGGGTTCCATCCCCACTCTCCCTGTTGGGTCACTACTTGAGTGCTTACTAGACTTGTTGCAATGGTCCAGAATAGGTGGGCCAATATGGGCATTTGGAGGCAAACTTTTTTTTTCCATTTTAGGGAGAAGTAACCTACTTAAAGAGAGACTTATGTGGGACATTCTAGCTACACAGAAGGTGTCAAAGCTTCAGACTACCAGCTCAATGCAGCTATATAAAGGCAGATATCAAAACCACAGGCTGTTAGCTCTGCTGCTTCCTACTGGCTGAGATGCAAAAGCCTCTTAAAGGGTCCCAGTCCTCCAACCTAATCTTTCCTGAGAATTCCACTGTCCCTATACTTCCTAAGGTAGGCTACATTTTGTTGAGGACCAAGCTGTATGAAATATATATTGGGGACCAGTCTACATAACTTAGGTCATGTGGCCTCAAGGCTGGTGTGAATCTAGAACCCAGGCCACTGGGTTCAGGAACACCTAGGTGGTCATGGTGCTGAATAAACTAGAGACCACGTACAGCAATTGCACTGCAGACAGAGAAGTCATGTGCTGGACTTGCAGAGGTAGCTGGCCTCCAGATACAAAATGGAGAAGATAAGGAGAGCTAGAGAAGCTCAGATGAGAAACAACTTGTAGTAAATAGGAAGTCATTAAACAAGAATTGGAAAGATATTTTCAAGACAGAAATAGGGGAATAATGACTCAAAAGAAAGAAACTTTGAAGATGATTTGTAGATTCTTAAAGAGGAATGTATAGGAGAAACCATGAAAAAATAGTGAGGATATGATTAGATGAAAGGACATACATCATTCTTTGAAGGAGCAAAATGAAAAATTTCAACGTTATTAAAAAATCTCTCAAGTGAACAGAGCTACTTGATAAGGAGTTGAGAAATATGTTCAACAACACCACTTTCTTGCCTTTCTCTCCCATCTTTTAA
>NW_022923098.1:0-1511 GCF_012274545.1 Fukomys damarensis
TTTTTTTTTTTTTTTTTAAATTTTGAGACAGGGTCTTGCTAATGGCCCAGGTTGTTCTCAATTGTGATCCTCCAGTCTTAGCTTCCCAAGCAGCTGGGATTACAGGTATGCATCACTGTGCCTGGTCACAGGACACAGTTTACCTGACATCCTGAGGCTCTTGTCCAGGAGATGGTGCAGGCGACACTAAGAGGAAAATGACAGGACCACAACACCTGGGTCCTTTGAGAATTAAGAATAACCTGAAGTGTTTTCACAGGAATAGTGTCAAGTCAGTGAGGGAATCAGGCTCTAATCCTCATTGCACTTTTGTTTCACTGAGCAGTGGACTCACAAAAAATTGAGGCAGATTCCCTAACAAAAATGTTTCATATAAACATTAGTTACCTCATAGGATATGTCTTAAATACTGGAATATTTTATTCTTCTAAAATGCCTCATTCCCTAATAGCCCCAGGCAAATGGGGTGTTACGCTATAATCTATTGATCTTTCAAACCTAAATTATAGCACAATGCTCAAAGTTGCTACTTTAAACAATGAAAAAATTTACAGTTACACTTCCCTCAAACCTGTATTATTTCATTCTGTGAAAATGAAAGGAAAGCTATCTTCTACTCAGTGAGCCCCTAAAATTCCCAAATTATTGGTAACAAATGAAATACAGATGTGACTTACTGTTTAACGTGTGCAAAGCGTCACTTTATTTTTTGTGATCTTCCACGTCAAAAAATCTATGCATATTATCCGCAGTAAACGAAGGTATATTCCCCAGTTCTGAAGGCTCCTTAGAGAATTAAATATTTTTAATAATAGGGGAAATTTGATAAATCTCTTAGATAACTGAACCCCATAGGTGGAAATGGCAGAGGACATGAGGGATGTGACTGTGCCAGCCGGGTTTGCCCAGCTCGCGTCTCCCCTCTTCGACCCATGAGAGGAGGCTGGCTTTCCAAACACCCTGGGCCAGGTCAGACCCCTGCTCAGTTACTGTCCAGTGAGGCTGTCCTGCCCCGGGTGGCCAGGCTAAGGCCGGCCACAGAAAGAGAAGCTATCTTTTGCAAGTCTCTAAAGCTCCTCCTAGTGACCTTGGCTACTCCAATCTCTTCGAAAGAGAACGCTGTTCCTTCCCCATGGAAATTTAGCATCACTGAATTACAGAATGTCCCTACATGAAAAATTGAAGATGACTGTATTCCCTCTCTGTTAATGATTTCTACTGGTTTTTGGCCCTCGTAGAGAATGTCAATTAATATTATTATTTTTTAAATAGAGCAGAAAGGGGCCCATTTTGTCATTCCCCTTCAGTCTACTTCCTATGTAATAAAGCCTTGAATCCTTATTCGAGTGTGTAAAGACAGCCATCAGGTAGTTCACACTACCTTCCCAGTTCTCTCACCACACCCTACCCCATCTCTAGGCCCATGTCCACCTTTGTTTTTGGTTTTGGTTTTGTTTTTTGAGACAGGGTCTCACTATGTAGTTGAGATTGACCTGGAACTCACTGTGTAG
>NW_022923099.1:0-257 GCF_012274545.1 Fukomys damarensis
TTATATGCTAGCTAGTTTAACTTAAGTTTGTCGATTTTGACCTTTTATTTTCATTGATTTTACTTATTTTTTTACTCTCAATTTCACTTATCCATTCTAGCATATATTATTTCATTTCTTGTACTTGCTTTAGGTTTAATTTATTTGAAAATGAATGATTTTCAATGAAATACTAAGAAGTTGATGTATATATCAGGGCAAAAAAGCATTCCACTCTCCCACTCTCTAAATAGGAGTGATTTTCAACATTGGAATTT
>NW_022923100.1:0-262 GCF_012274545.1 Fukomys damarensis
GGTAATTAATGCCTAACAACCCTAATATTTTAGTGACTTAACAGAAAGATTTATTTCAAACTCCTATCATACATAGCCCAAGGTGGAATTACTTGCTCTTGTACATAATTTTCTCCAAATAATGATTCATGGAACTAAATTTTTCTATTCTATGCTCTCTCAATTCCTGTTTAGCTAAAAAATAAAGGAAAAAAAACTACATTTGATTTTTACATATTTCAAATGTCTCAATCTTAAAATGTCTCCAAATATTCTCTTAAAG
>NW_022923101.1:0-213 GCF_012274545.1 Fukomys damarensis
AGATAGCAATCTTTCTACACTAATATTTAGATAATATAAAGGAGTGTGATATCCAAGATGTAAAAGGAGTTCAATTATTTATTTAATGCTGCTGTGATTTTTCTAAGAAATTAAAATTCAATGTACAATTCTACATAAAACTAATTTTTCCATAGAAACATTAAGTGCTCAGGTCTCTAGTTCTATTTAAAATTAAATGAAGGTCATATAGCA
>NW_022923102.1:0-205 GCF_012274545.1 Fukomys damarensis
TTGTCATTTAAAGGTTTTAGAGAAGATTACATTATGATTCAGCATTGAAATGAAAAGTGACTGCAGACAAAGCCTCAGAAAGTGCATAATAGCTAAAATTTGGAAACAATTGCTCATCAACTGGAGACTGGATAAAGAAGATTTTTTTTATATTAAAAAAGAATGAGAAACTAGAGATATTTATAGCTAAGTGGATGCACACTGA
>NW_022923103.1:0-228 GCF_012274545.1 Fukomys damarensis
TCACTGATAATGGCACTCCTCTAAGTAACTGATCTTGCCAACCTGCTATATAATCCTTATTTTCCCCTGTACACACATACAATATATAAATATTCAGATGATTTTGCAGTTGTTTTATAATATTTTCTAGATCTTGCTTTAGTTGTCTCACAATACTTTTCTTTGAGAGCTAAGGGATGTATATATAATGTTAAAAGGAAGAAAAAAAATTACAGTCCTTGACTTCAT
>NW_022923104.1:0-556 GCF_012274545.1 Fukomys damarensis
TCATGAGTCCTCCTCATGCCACTTAGGGTCAGATTCCATCCTGAGTCAAGACCGTGGCTGTCAAACTAATTGGTGATGCTTTTTGGGTAGCAGCCCTCAAAATAGCACACACAGCTCTAAATACAATCTCATTAGTTGTGTCAACAAAAGTCATCTTTCTAAAGGATAATGGGCAGCCCACTCTCCAAAAGTAATGTTGATGTATTCTGCCTATACAAATGAATTGGTAAAGGGGCCCAAATAATCTGGGAAGTTTTAAAATTATGTTGGCCAACATGAGAAACTTTTGAAACTCCCAAATCTGTTCACTTGTGCACACAATTAGAAAAGGCTAGTTTTAGACAAGACAAAAAGAGTGGGAAGTTTATTTTCAATGGTATTTAGCAGCTTTGAAATGCAGCTCAGAAAAATATTGCTTTCCTTCAAGCAGTGAAAAATTAACAAACTACCTCTGAACTTAAGAAAAATCTTCTAAAGCTGCTTCTTCCTCTATGCCTCTGTGCCCGCTGCTACCTGGTCCTTCTTCTCTTCCCATCACTGCTGCAAATGCTGCATT
>NW_022923105.1:0-340 GCF_012274545.1 Fukomys damarensis
AGGGGAGCAGGCGAGGGACAGGAGCCAGGCCATGTGGGCCTGCAGAAGCCATGGGGAGCCACTATTCAGCCCTTATCTGGCTTTCCTCTTAAGGAATATCACTTTTGCTTCCGTGTCAGGAAAGAACTAAATTTTCATAGGCAATTTAAAGAAAATGAGTTCCGAGGCACTTTTATAGCTCACTTTTTCTAACTGTGCAACATAACGACAGATAAGGAATAACAAAGTTTCCAGTTTGTGTAAATGCACACATAGCCTATGATTCTGCCAGCTGCCCGGTGTTTACTAATAACTAAAGCTAAATCGCTCAGTAAAGTAACTCACCTGCTGTGCTCATTTT
>NW_022923106.1:0-244 GCF_012274545.1 Fukomys damarensis
AGAGGACTTGAATTCGTGAGAAGGCAGAGGTTAAGCAGTTGCACTGTGTGGGCCCATGAAGAAGCAGAGGAAGTAATTGCTTCAAAAGTCTTAATATAAATGCATCTGTAGACCATGTGCTGGGCCCTGGTGTAAGCGGTTGGACTGTGTGTTTTATTATTCATATTTTTATTAGCCCGCGTTTGCAGTGCATAATGATTACATTTACCGCGGGGCCATCATCCGACTCTCATCTTCCCATTTG
>NW_022923107.1:0-235 GCF_012274545.1 Fukomys damarensis
ACCCAGTGCCACCAGGACTGAGGGACAAAAGTCCTCAATGTCCTCTGAGCCTCCTCTCTGTTGCTTCTTTAAGCAGGAGGCAGGAGACTGTCCTGAATGGATGGGCATGACACCCATGGCCTAGCCTGTTGCTGCTGTCTCCACACTTCCCACAATGCACCCCTACCTGGCCACCGTGACGGCAGTTCCGGACAGCTAACTCATCGGCATTATGACAGCTGAGCTTTGTCATGGC
>NW_022923108.1:0-1345 GCF_012274545.1 Fukomys damarensis
GATTTTATTCGAATCAACTTTTATAAATTATAGTAGATTTGGAAGTGAAAAAAATATAAAATGCGAAAATATTTAATTCTGTCACTCAGGAATTTTAAGATTTAATATAAATGAGGACTTCTACAAATTTAGTATAGAACATAATCTCTAGAAATACTTTGATCAACATTATGCACTATTAAAATTTATTAATTTTGACAGAATGATAAAGGGAGAGAACATCAGGGTAGCTAAGAATATGTAAACAGAGTTCTAGATTCAAGTTATTAGCACAGTGCCCCAGCACACGTTACAAGTCTCTCTGTCCCTTCATTTTCTCATCTGTGAGGTGAGATTTTGACAGTAACAGAAAGCACCCCAGAGAACTGTAGTGAGAATGAGGGGACCTGATGTATATCTGGAAAGATGATGTCTGGAGTACAGTAAGAAAAACAAATCAGTGCCTTTCTGGTCAGAGTACATAGATGTTTGCGTAGGGCAAAGAAGTGGGGAAGGGGCGTGAAAAGACAGCAACTGCAAGGTTCAGAAATTAAAAGCATAGGATGCTTAAAGAGTTACAGAAGTTCAAGGGAGTTGGAGCACATGGTTCACATCTCTGCTCCGAGGTTCCGACGGCAGTGGGAAGGAAGACAGCTCAGAGCTGGCCTTCACCTTGCGCCCTATTCACTGTTCACTGTGAAGTTCTTCCCGTGGAGGAACCCCACCCAGGGCACGGGCTAGCTTTTGTCCTAATGAGTGCTTCTACTTGCACTAAGGATCTTTTTATTTTAAACTATAGCAGATTTTAAGAGTATTTCACCTCCTTTAACTGTTAGTGTACTTATTTAGTTTTATTTTATTTAATTAGTTGTTTTGTTTATGTTAAGAATATATTTATAATCTTTAAGGAACAGACAAAGAATAGAGAGAAGATGGGGGCAATTCCAACACAGAGACTGGATAGATCTAGATGCCTTTCTTCTCAGTCCAGGGCAGCTTTAATGCTTCCAGACTGTACTGGTACTTCTGAAAAAAAAAAAAAAAATCCCTGTGTAGTCTCTGTGCAGAAACAAGTAAACTAACCTCCCCCCAAAATGCCAATTTCTCAACAGAAACTAGAAAGTCTTTGTAATAGCTGTGATTTCTTATTTTTCAGCCTTGCCTATAAGGAAACCTATTAAGTAAAATACATTCTTTCTAGCACAATCAACTTCCTAGTTAGCTGGTGGCAGGAACGCTGACATACTGAGTAGAAACCCTCCATATGTTTCATTTTAAAGCAGTGTTTCCCACCCCTAACAATATAGGTTCTTCCCTCTAATCTTTAGGGAGAAAAGAAAGGCAATGTAGGATGTTTCTCACAAAG
>NW_022923109.1:0-1015 GCF_012274545.1 Fukomys damarensis
GAGGTGGGGCCTTGTGGGAGGAAGTGAGATGCGGTGTGCTCTTGGAGGGGATGCTAGGGTCCCGGCCCCTTCTTGTCTTTTTCTCTCTGCTTCTTGGCCCTGTGAGGTGAGCCTTTACCACAAGGAGGTGGTCTCCTTTATCACAGGCACCTACTGGATTGTAGTGTGCTGCCACAAGCCCGAGACCAAATGACTGGACTGAGACCTTGGAACCATGAGCCCAGATGGACCGTCCCTCCTTTTAAGTTGTCTCAGGTATTTGTTACAGTAATGAAAAGCTGACAAATATAAATGCATCAAGCTTTCAGTGAGGTAAAAATCAGATCACAGTATAAATTAATAGAGACCATTTTTCTGTCAAGCATAGGCAATTTCTGGTGTTTGTTCAGAGGTTCGGTAATGCCAGGGTGGAGGCTCCACCAACCTCCTGAGTTTCTTTGATGGCCATATGGCTGCTATACTTCAAACCATTTCCTCTTTGTGTACTTTTTAAGTGGGAAAAACACAAAGCTTCCAAAGTCCATACTGAGTTCATCGGGCAAGTATTCCTACGTACACAGGAGGCTGGGAAACAAGGACACAACCTTCCTGACATTGTAGGCCAGCCCATCAGGAGAACAGGGATGGAGATGTGTATTGATTCCACCAATCTTCAGTTCTTCTGCTGGGGTCCTTAGCCTTGAGTTTGGGACATTGTCTGACTACCTCTGACTTCAGTGCATTTTCCTCCTTGCCAGGTCACTTGAGTTAGCATGAGCTAGTTTGCTTTTAGACCTTGTGAACTTTCTCTAATAGATTTAGCAAACTTCTTACTTAATGAGAAAAGCAAATGAAGACAAGCTTTGGAAGAAGACACCATCTGAGTGTGGTTAGGATTTGAGCTACTCCAAACAGGTGAAAACCAGACCTGGTGTGAAGCTGGCTCAGAAGCCCAGAGCTCTGAGGACGCGGTAGGAAAGGCAGTCCCCCGGGAATTCATCAGAGGAGAAATTCACTCCTCTTAGAATCAGCTGAG
>NW_022923110.1:0-252 GCF_012274545.1 Fukomys damarensis
TACTTCTGTTTTCATCTGGGAAATTGGCTTGTCATTTTCTTGTCTAGTAATAATAACTTTGTTGGCTTATGTATCAGAGTAATGCTGGTCCTATAAAATGAGTGCTTTTGGGCCGGGGGTTTAACTCAGCGGTTTGGTGGCCTGCCTTGCAAGTGCAAGGACCAGAGTTCAATCCCTGGTACCCCCCCGAAAAAAGAATAATAATAAAATAAAATAAAAAAATAAAATGAGTGCTTTCAATTTGAGGGTGAA
>NW_022923111.1:0-764 GCF_012274545.1 Fukomys damarensis
TGGGTATTTGGGCTGTTTCTACGTTTCAGTGTTACAGATTGTGTCACGATAAACATGGGTGTGGGTATGTCGCTGTGGTATGCTCCTTTTAATTCCATTTTTCTTTTGTATCAGGATCAAACTCAGGACCTCCCGCTTGTGAGGCAGGTGTGGGGCCGTTGAGCTAAATCCCTGGCTCCTTTGAATTCTTTTGGGAAGATACCAAGAAGGGGGAGAGCTGGGTCAAATGGAACCTCCACTTTCAGTTTCTTGAGGAATCTCCACACTGATTTCCACAGTGTTTGCACCAGTCTCCACTCCCACCAACAGTGGAGAAGGGTTCGTTTTTCCCCACAGCACGGGCAGCATTTCTTAATGGGTAAATTTCTTGATGCCAGCCATTCTTTCTGGAGGGAGATGAAAGCCCAGCGTTGTTTTAATTTGCATCTCTCGAATGACCAGCAATATTGAACGTTTTTTCATATATTTATTTTCCGCTTCTACTTCTTCATCGGAGAAGAGTCTATTCGTTTCACATACCCATTTGTGATTGGGCCTTTAATTTGGGGGCACCTTTTGAGTTCTTTATATGTTCTAGATAGCGGTCCTTTGTCTGAGGAATAGCTGGCAAAAGTTTTTCCCACGCTGTGGGTTGTCTCTTCACAATGGTTTCTCTTGCCGTGCAAAACTTTTTAAAAAGATGAGATCCCAGTTGTTGATAACTTGTTATACTTCCATGAAATTGGGGCTTTGTTCATAGTCTTTTCCTAGGCCGATGTCTTCAA
>NW_022923112.1:0-234 GCF_012274545.1 Fukomys damarensis
TAATCAGATTTATTGAAGTACAATTTACATATAGTAAGCAGTTGTTTTAGGCGGTTAATAGTACTTGTTTTTATGAATATATGCAGCCAGGCTGCCTCTCCATAATAAAGATACAGAGTATTTCCACGTCCCAAAGCTTTAATTGTGCAATTTGAAGTCAACCCAGTAGGTCTGACATCCACAGCTGATTTCTTTACTTGTAATTAACTATGTTATAATCAGAGAACATAATTT
>NW_022923113.1:0-309 GCF_012274545.1 Fukomys damarensis
TGATCTCTTCCTCTGTGTGGCATGAAAATGTCTTTGACTCTCCAACTGGTTTGTTCTAGAAACATAAGTACTCTAGTCTCATCACTAATTGCCTAAAGTATTGTATCAATTTTTAATTTGCTTGCTCTGTTCTGTCTGCTTTTCTGCATTACAGTCAGGTCCTGAATGTCCTAATGTTCACCCTTTCGAACACTTAGGGAATTTTCATTAAAGTGATAAATGCTGAATATTACCATATCTGCCCTAGGTCCCACTTCCTCAGCAGAATGTTTGCCCGTATTACCTATCTCTCCTTAACGTAGTTCCATT
>NW_022923114.1:0-202 GCF_012274545.1 Fukomys damarensis
GGGGAGGAGGGGGTGAAGGCAGGGCAGGGACAAGGGGAAAAAATAAGAACCAAGACCTGTCATGTAAAGGTGTTGTTCCCAACAATGAATGTATCTGTACTATATATCTAAAATGTACCAATAAACTCTATTAAAGCTGAAAAAAAACACAACCAAAAAAATTTAATGTCACACCCGAAAGTAAAATTATTTAGATGGTGAA
>NW_022923115.1:0-444 GCF_012274545.1 Fukomys damarensis
CCCCGCAAAAATATTTGCAAGTCAATAAAAATATATATAATATGTGATATGTTATCATGACAAAAAAGAATTATTTCAGGAAATGAGGGTTAATTTAATGTAAGAAAATATAGCAATTCAATTAACCACAGCAAGAGAACAAATTAAAATTATATAATCTCCATTGATCTAGGAAAGTCATTTGGCAAGTTCAATGTTCATTAATGATTAAAATAAAGCTTTCCAAAATTAGGAAGAAAAAGGAAACTTCCTAAATCAATAAATGATATTTACCAAAAACTTCATGGTAACGTCATATGGGCAAAATGTTCAACACATTTCCCTTGGGTGGAAAACATAACAATGAATGCCATTATTCCTCTTCTATTAAACACTATACTACAGAGTCTACCCAGAGTAAAGGGCATGAAAAGAGTATAATGATTGGAAAAGTGAAACAGATGA
>NW_022923116.1:0-604 GCF_012274545.1 Fukomys damarensis
TTTCTCCTCATTTCTTCTCCTCTTCTCCCCTCTCCTGTCCTTTCCTCTTCTCTCCTCCTCCTCCTCTATCTTCTTCTCCTTCTCCTCCTCCCATCTCTCTCTTTCTGTGCTGAAATTGATGAATGATCCTAAAATTCATGTAAAAATTCCAAGGGCTCAGAATAGCCTAATTTGGGGAAGTAAAAAAGAGGATACATATTTTCTACAAAATTTACTCCAAAGGTACAACAACCAAAACTTGGGATATTGCTATAAAGGACAGAAATAAAGATCAATGAGATAGAACTGGGAGTCTAGAAAGAGACTCTTACATTTGTATCAATTAAATTTTGATGAAAGTATAAGGAAATATCAACAGGGAAAGAGCAGTCTTTACAACAACTAGTATTGGAACAATTAGTATTGGTATCATCCAACAAAATGGTGAAGTTTGATGCCTATTTCACACCCTATACAAAAATTAACTACAAATGGATTATAGACCTATTTAAATTCAAAAATGAAAATTAAAACTTTTAGAAGAAAACATAGAAATAAAATTTAGTGTCTTTCAATCAAACAATAGTTTCTTACATAGGACCCTAAAAGAACAAGCAAAAAAAAA
>NW_022923117.1:0-213 GCF_012274545.1 Fukomys damarensis
TGATTTTATTTCTCTCCCCCTCCATCATTGCCTTGTGTTAAAAATATGCAGAAAAAAGGAAACTCAAAACAAAAGCAAAAAGAAGGGAAGAAAAAGGGAATCTTTATAATTATGTGGACCAAAATTATTGCAACCCAGATCTCTCAGCGGTCCATACCTGATTTCCCACCTGTGTAGGTGGAGCCAACCACTTTACTTTTGATCAGCTCCTTC
>NW_022923118.1:0-323 GCF_012274545.1 Fukomys damarensis
TTTGGTGGCAGCAGGAAGCAACACGTTGCTGATTTTATTCTACAGATAATGGTAAGATAGTGTCTAATGTGCTTCTTAGGCAGAGAAAGCACTTTGCTCTTGGTTAAGTGTGACCAGTATTGTATTTTCATAGGTAGAATTTGGAAATGGGTTTTTTCTTTTGTGCAGAATTTTAATGTTGCTCTTGTCAGTTTCCTGGAATTTGTAGTAACGTTTTGTGTAAGGGTTTTGTGTGGGTATATGTTTGTGCATGAAAATCACTATTTTCCGAGTAAAACTTGTTCATGAGCATGTGAACTGTAGTGGGGAATCTATGAAGCTTG
>NW_022923119.1:0-279 GCF_012274545.1 Fukomys damarensis
GTCACAAATGAGAGAAAGGCATGTCTAAAACCCCGTGCACAACGCAGTCAAAGCTCTAGGACTCACCCCATGAAGAACGCAGACACGTGTCAACCAAGAGCCTGTCCCCTTCCATTCTCCTTGCATGTCATTACTAAATATGTAATTTTAACTCACCTACATTTTAAATGAATCCTGACTTATTTCTATTTCTCAATTTTGCCTGTGCCGTGATACCAGACTCAATCTCATGTGTCAAATTTACTTTATTTTGTTGGGATTTTTAGACAGTTATGTAGC
>NW_022923120.1:0-215 GCF_012274545.1 Fukomys damarensis
TCTCAACACAAACCCTCAAGGCAGGAAGAGCACGCAGTGAAGTATTTCAAGCCCTAAAGGAAAGAAACAGCCTCCAACCCAGATGGATGTATCTTGCAAAACTAACTTTCAAAATTAATGGATAAATAAGATACTTTAATGACAAAAAGCACCTCAGAAACTTCATGATTACCAAACCAGCACTCCAAAAAATTGTAAACAACATCCCAGGAAAC
>NW_022923121.1:0-209 GCF_012274545.1 Fukomys damarensis
AACTTTCTTTTACATCACGGACTCTATTAAAAACAACCTCAATTCATGATCAGATCATTCCATGTTTTCTGCCTTTTTCCATCAGGCTCCCAAACTCACAATCAAGTACCCTGACATCAGCTGATCTTCATTAGCAAATCTCCCCATGACCTATCCAATTCTGATGCTGAGAAGCAGCACTAAGACCAGGACTGGCTTATTTTTCTTGT
>NW_022923122.1:0-200 GCF_012274545.1 Fukomys damarensis
GGGTTCTTCCCCACGAGTCCCCTCCTGTATCACGGCTGCACTGTCGCTGTTCCTCAGGCCCGAATCCTTTTCCACCAGTGGTTACCACGGTCACAATGCCTTCCCCACGCAGAGGCCTTTGCTGACCATCTCCCGGGAATGTCCAACTGTCTTGTTGATGGTGCTCATGAGAAAGCACTGTGTGTTTGTTTCTCATTCAT
>NW_022923123.1:0-268 GCF_012274545.1 Fukomys damarensis
GTAGATCCCGTCTGTTCATGTGTTGCCCTGATGAAAATGCTACAATTGTCCTGTAGAATTGTTTTTATAGAAATCTAGGACTGACAGAATTTCCTCCTTACACCAAAGAACATCATTGTATCTACCTCTTTTCCCACATGTATAAAGATGACAATAAAATCCATTCTAATTTTTTTAATTGAGCCAAGCACACATCATAATACCGCTTACTGAGGTAGTCGAATGCCTTGACTTCAGTGCCAGCCTGGGGTACATAGCTGAGTTCAAG
>NW_022923124.1:0-10891 GCF_012274545.1 Fukomys damarensis
CCAAGTCTCTCAGGGTCCAGTTCCAGGGCCAAGATGGGAGCCCAACTCTGAAAAGACCCAGATGAGCTTCGGTCCCCTCTGAGCTGAGCGAGTACCCCACTCTACCTTTCCGGGGCCAGCCCGCCCTCAGTCCTGCAGGCTTACGCAGCTGTGCAGCAGGGCGCAGGTTAGGCCACTGGGCCCCTGACACACAAGGAGACGAGGCCCAGGGGAGTCATGGTTCCCCAGTATCACATAGTAGAGCTGAGATTCGAATGCTACTCTTTTTTTTTTTTTTTTTTTTAAAACAGACTTAGGATTTGTTATAGCACTTATTAGGTTGTACTGTAACTGCACCCAAGACTGTACTTTTTCTCGAGTCTGTTGCTTATTCTCTAGATGATAAGCAGAGGCTGGGTCTTGGATATTGTGAAATCCTTAGATTGCCTAGTACTGCTGAAGTGCTTAGTAGATACTTGGTGCGTGAAGTGTTATTAAGGTTTCTGGGACCAGGTGCGTTCTGAACTTAATCGCGAATGAGCAGTACTCCCTGGAGGGAGGTTCAGGAGGCTGAGCAGATGCAGTCAAAGGAAAGGCAGAAAGCAGCCTTAGGAATGAAGTGAGGAGCAGCGAGGGGGCTGGGGATGTCCCCTGGTGAGCTTTGATATTCAATAATCCAGGCTTTGATTCCCGTGCAGCAGGCTCAATTGCTGCCTTTGTGTACAGATGGATGAGGGGGAGGGGAAGTTTCTAATGAAATTGTTTCGGTAGGGACAGACATTAAGTCTACAGTTCTGGCTCCCTTTGTTGGACAAATTTCAGAAGAGATTTCTGCAGCAGAGGTTGCTAAAGCAGAAACATGACCGGACCACAATGCCCCACTGTGGAAGCCACAAGGCCTCGTGCACAGGGTGGGGAGGGTAGGTCTGGGGCCTCCCCTCTGGCTTCCTTCCAGAGTGGTCAAGGTAGTCCCTGGGCACTGGGCATGCTCGGAGAGCAGCGGGAGTACCGGGCTTTGGCAGGGAGGAGCAGGCACTAACTCCTGCTGAGGAGCATCTGTGACTTTAGGGATGTGGTGGAACTTTCAGGAGGACAAACCTGGCTACTGTGTTGGGAAAATCAAGCCTTTATTTCTACTGTGCTGTTGCAACACAAATAGTAAATCATCAGCCTCACGGAAAGTGCAGTGACAGTGGTAGGCATCATGGAATGGAGACAGATACCTGTGTTCTGGTGAAGATACGACGCCTGGGCTGGCCTCTTCTCTCCCCTCCTGTCCTCATAGAGCAGACACACTAGGCCAGTAACTGCCTGGTAAGGTGAGAGCAGTTGTGTTTTATTGTTGAACAAAGTTCTATTCTAGGCATTCTGACTGCTGAGGTTTGTTTTGTGGATCTGTAACCTTGACATGAGTGTTTTTTCACCCTTTGAATGTCATCACTGTTAGGTGGATTTATCATTGTACATAGCCAAGAAAATCTAATTGGGAAACTTGTTGCATTCAGCATTACTTACCGCTCTGTTGACCTGCAGAGCACAATAACAGGGACACCTCAAGGAGTGTCCAGTCATACCTGTGCTGTTAATTAGCCACATGACTTTGAACAGTAATTACAGCCTGCACTCGTATCCATGGGTGCTGTATCTGTAGATTTAACCCAACATGGATTTAAAATAATTAGAAAAAAATGTTGTTGAAAATGTATAGACATTTTCTTATCTTTATTACCTAAACAATACAGTGAAGCAACTCTCTGCATATGTCTTATTACTAATTATGAGTAACCTGGAGAGACTTAAAGTATTCGTATGACATAGTATATTCAACGAGTCTGCTAAGCACTTGCTGCGTATGGGCAATCTGTCTCTGAGGACTTAAAACTGAGCAAGACCCAGCCCCATCCACAGGTTATATGTGAACATTATGGCATTTTATAGAGGGGACTTGAGGATATGAAGATTTTGCTGTCCTTGGGGGTCCTGGAAGCAATCCCCATGCATCCTGAGGGGCAGCTGTTGTGAAGGTTAATCTTGATTGTAAACTTGATTAGTTTGAGAACACCTAGGAGATCAGTTAAGCATACTCCTGGGTGTGTCTTTGTGGGTCGTGGTGGCATAACCTTGGGGACAATATCTTGTCCCTGCCCCTTGTCTGGCTCTTCCCCTGTTCTATGCTTCTTGTATGCCACAGGTTGAGCAGGTTTCTTCTATTTATGCCCTTTCATCAAGATGTTCCTGCCTTGGAACCAGCTAACATGGACTGAAACCTCTGGCATCATGAGATGAATATACCTTTCCCTTTAAATTGTGTATACTTAGTATCTTGTCCTAGCAATGGAAAGGTGGCTAATACAACTGTGTGCAGTATTACAGTGGACACTTCCTTTTTCATATTAAAATTGAGAGTGTTGGGGAAAGTCCTAGCAGTTTGGGGTGCTATAACAACATTTGGGAAAATGGGTTGATTTAAAATATTTATTTGTCACAGTCTTGAGGCTTGAAAGTCCAAGCTTAAGGTGCCTATTGGTGAGGGCCAGCTCACTGGCTGCAGACAGAATATTCTCAGGGGCAGAGAGAAAGAGCCCTCGGTGCCTCTTCTTAGAAGGGCCCTAATCCCATCATGGGCTCTGCTCTCATGATTTAACTTAACACAAGGGCCTCATCACCTAATGCCATCATACTGGGGTTTAGGGCTTCTTTCCATGAAGGGAGGGACGCAGTTCAACCCATAGCAGGAGAGCGATGGAGTGAAAAGGTGAAAGGTTGGTGAATATTTGACTTTTTCTAAGTTATGCTCATCTCTTGGATGGAGCGATCTTATTAATCTATACACTTAGAAATGGAGCCTTGGCTTTGTTAGTGAGAACGCCAAACCAGAGGGGTGCTTGTTGTCTTGGGAAATGAATGTAATATATCTGAGGCCTGAGCATTTTACATCATGGGCACATTATTTCACAAAGTGAGCATCCGAGGGACCTGTCTGCCTCCTGGCCTGGTTCGTGATGAGACCACAGTCACCCATCAGGCCAGCTCTGGGAGTGAGAGTGGGTAGGGTGTCAGACCACTCCCAGGCTGAGGCATGGCACTGCCAGAGGATGGTGAATGGAACTTGGCATCCTCACACCCCCAGGGCCCTGGAAACTGGTGGAATCCTTGTGGAAAGCAATCTGGCAGCAGGTACAGAGTGCCATCCAAGCATACAGAGCCTCTGACTCAGTCCCATGCCTGGAGTTCAGCCCAAACAAACAATCCAGAAGAAGGAGAAAGTTACACATGAAGGTGTCACCAGAGCATGGTTTTCCAGTGGCGAAAAACTGGAACTGCATAGAGCAGAGGCTGCCCAACTTTTTAAGTAAAGGGGTGGATGATAAATATTTTAGGCTTTGTGAGGTATACATATCTATATGATATTTAGCTTTGTATCATGCAAGATGCCTTAGTATGTAAATGAGTGGGCTTGGTGATCAGAAGGGCAAAAGTAAAGGAGCTTTCCTCTGAGTTTCACTGGAAAGAACTGAAAATAGATTAAATGGGAGAAAAAGCATACACATTTATTAACATTCACAGGAGTGAAACAGCTCAATATGATCTAGAAACTTCTATGCTCCTTTATCTAAAAGGAAATCAGAGATGGGCAAGACGACAGAAGGTGATTTTTAGGGCGACTTAGTGAGTTTGGAGAACATACAACAACCTGTAGCAGAGCCAGCTGGGCCTGCAGAATACACAGTAGCAGGTAAATGGTTCTCTGGGCATCAGAAATAAGAGAACAGTGGTATATGACAAAAGTTTGTCCAGGTGTGCTCACAGAATTCAGTGTTTTTTTCTCCTGCAATATTTGAGTTAATGAAAACTCAAGCAGGGGATCTGATGTAATTTTGGGGATGGGTCCAGACTTAGATGGATAAGGGAACTCTGCAGAAAGCCCCTCTAAGCTTGTGGGGTATAGAGGAGAAACAAGGCAGGGTTAAGGGACATTAATTCTGAACTTGCTTTTAAAGTCTTTTAATTTCCTTTAGCTCAAATTGCTCAGCATGCCAAACAGTACCACATTTTTGCTGTATTGTTCACTATACTGCCAAATTAAGTTAGAATAAAACTTACTTTATGGAATCGTAATTTTTACGTTATGAAATATTCTTTTGATTTTTTTCCTAACCACTAAAAATGTTAAAAGTATTTTTAGCTTTCAAGCTATATAAAAACAGGCAATGGGCCAGATTTGGTTTAGAAATTGTAATTTGCTGACCTTTGGTCTAAATACAGTCATACCTCAGTTATGAACTTAATTGGTTTTGCCATGTCGGGGAAGATGGTGCCTGTGTAGGGAAGATGGCTGTGGTTGTGTTTGCCACCTGATGTGGAGTTTGCAAACAGAAGCAAAATTTTGCCAAATGCTTTTGTTTGCAAACAGAGATGTTTGTGAACCGAGGCATTATTGTAATAGCATGGTTCATTAAATTACAATACAACTATATAATAGAATGTTAGATAGTCAGCAAAATGATAATTAAAAGAATCAGATAATAATGTGAATTGTGCAGATAATATGCAAAAAATGCAAGGAGCCAAATGGCAAATACTCCCTATAATGTAATGTGTAAAAGCAGTTGTGTTAGGATGAAAAAAATATGGGTTTTTAATCAACATTTCTTTAGGATTTTTGTTGTCAACATTTCTTCCTCCTGGAAGTTTGATTACATCCTTGTTGGATGACCTCATTGTGTCCCTATATCTCTTGATCCCTGGCACATCTTTCCCAACTCTTTCCCTGATCTGCGTTTGCAGCCATCTCCTTGTGTGAATATTTTCCCACACAACAGTTACCCACTGCAGTTCTTAAATGGAGGTGAAAGTCACAGGATATAAAATTAGTCCTTTAAGGATAGCCATTCCTTGGTATTTAGAGCATTCTTGATGTTGTGCAACTACCACCTCTACTTAGTTCTGAAACATTTTCCTCACCCCAAAGGAGACCAATACATTTCATGCAGCTGGTGCCCATTTCTGTCTCCCTCCAACCACTTACTCCACCCTGAGAATTGTGTGTCGATGAAATCATACACTATGTGAACTTTTGTGCTTGACTTCTTTCACTCAGCATGTTCTCAAGGTTTACCCATGTTGAAATGTGTTGGACATCGCTCCTTTCTAAGGAGATATATTTCAGTTTGTTTATTCACCCAGCTATTGATGGCCTATCCAGAGAATCTTTTCTTTGCTAAAAACAAATCTTCATTATTTTCACACTGCCTCTGTGGCTGTAGCACCCGTGAGTGCCTTGGCTGGTGCTGGTTTAGGTAATCTGTGCTAGAGAATTGAGAGGGCTTTGTTATTTCCATTTAAAGAAGAGAAAAGGGAGGCTCAGAGAGACAAAGTAATGCTCCCAAAATGTACAGTTATGTAACGGGTGGACCCACTGCTCGAGCAACATAGTGACACCCACGGTTTGAGGGAGGAGAGGTTTGATCTTGCTTTCAGAGGTGTCAGTCCATGGTCAGCCGGCTCCAGCACAGGACGTCATGGTTGAAGGGCACAGAGAGTAAGACTGCTCAATGCGTGGTGGCTAAGAAGCCTGCCACAGAGGAAGAGTGCCAGAGGGGAAGGAGCCAGGCCCCAGATGCAGACTCCTAAGGTCATGCCTCCAGACACATGCAGACACACCCAGAAGGGTGCTTTACTAATCCACTAGGCGTCTGAATCCAGCAGTTTGTAACCATGATGGTGGCGTGTGGGGCCTGGCTGCTGGGAAGGTGAACCTGTGCCTAAACCCAGGCCACAGATGTTTCTATGAAATCCCTGTCATACTTGCTGGAATAGACCTTGAACTATGACATTAGTTGCACAGCAGGACCAGAAAGAAGCCCTGAGAAGAGTGGGGGAAGTGTTTCCTCTTAGAGTCGCAAGCTGTGTCCTTGGAGGCGGGAGGGACAGGTTTCTGAGCTGTTGCTTTGCCATCTGTTGGGATCAGTGCACTTCTTATGACCCAAGTCCCCAAGTGTTACAGGCAGGCAGGCGGGCTGATTAATCGTTTCCCTGGGGTCTCCCCAGCGGAGGGTAGAAACTGACGCTCGGTGGTCGTGAAAGAGAGGCCAGAGCTTTCAACTAGCAGGGAATTTGTTTCCTGGTCTAACTGCAGCCACATGTGAAGGTATTGAAAACATATGTGCCTCTGATAAAAGATCAGAGTTAGTAAAGACTAGAAAGGAAGCAGCAGATCAGCATCCTGCTTCCCATCAAACCCCGTGCCCTTTGCCTTCGGATGCTTTGTGCCACCAGAGATGTTTGCAGCCCTCAGTCAGGGGTGGGCTCAGGTCCCATTAGCACCTTTCACAGGTTTCCATCCTATCCCTCTCAGTGCCTACAGTAGTTCCCAATCCTGGCTGCCCCTCGGTCACAGTGACTCAGAGCCCACAGAATTGGCACCCAGAAGGAGGAATTTTTAATAGCCTTCTCTAGCCACTGATTCTCATTCGGCTGGCCTTGAATTCTCTGTGAACGGAGATGAAATCTGCAGTTTGGAGTGGCTGTGCATGGCCAAGCGTCTGTGCTGAATCGCAGTAGTGGAGGGGGAGCTTCCCACGAGTCATGGGTCTGTGTCAGGAAGGGGACCGGGAAGTGGACAGAGGTGGCAGCGTGCATGGAGAGAGGCATTTGTAAGAGTACAGTGTCAGGATAGGAGCAATAAACACCACGTGTGGTGAGCCTCTGATATAATAGACTAGTGGGGGATGCCAGTTTCTGTTCATGGGAACATCATGCATGCAGTCACCCAAGCTAGAAATTAAGTGCTATTTACACCCTCCTCATTGCTCGTTTCTCTTTGCTTTCCAAACCATGGCCAAACTTTGTTCATGGACTGTGTTCCTTCAGCTGGATGCTTTACTGATAGTCAGGCTTTCTTCCCTCTGGTTAACACGGTCTGGGTTGGCCTGGAAATCAAAGGGTGCTTCGCTGGACACTCCCAGCTGCTTCTTCACTGGACTTTTGGGCAACAGATTCTGCTCTCTTTGTCTTCTAACGTGCACTGGCAGTGGTTATCCTTAAAGAAATTGTCTGTTTTTGTTTCTTATTGAAAACAAAATAAAGCACACACAAACTCCTCAGGGTAGTTAACAAAGCCCTGTTCAGTTTTTTGTTGTTGTTGTTGTTGCTGTTGTTGTTGTTTTTTCTTTTTTTTTTGCCTTTCATTGTTATTTTTTAGGTATACAGTATGCTGACATTCATCACTGGAAATTTGTACCTTTACATGATATATCTTTGGTTCTTATTTTTTCCCCCATTTCCATGCCCTCCCTTCAACCCTTCCACCCTTCCCTATTTATAAAAACTCTTCAGTTGGTTCTGAATTTCTTCTCTAAAATTCCCCATGGCAAATAAAAGACACACTAATTCTTTGTCACTGCTCCCGTGGGGAGATGAAGACCTGTGTGGATTTCCTGTGTTTCTGGCTGGGCTTTGTGACTACATTTCTGATATAATATGGTGGAGGTGATACTTTGTCACTTTCTGGTACAGCCCATAATGTGTTTCCATTTCCTGTCCTTAGAACTTTTTTTTTAGAGAGCTCTGAGATCATGTAAGAATTCCAGCTACCCCAAGAAGATAGGCACAGGGCTTCTGTTGATATTTCCTTTCCATTTGTGTTCAGGCTTTTAAATCCAACCATGCCAAAATGCCAGGTAGCGAGGGAAGCCAGTTTTAGTGTACAGAGCAGACTGCTCACTTGCTGACTAAGAATCTCCAGTGAGTCCTGCTCCAGTGCCCAATCCATAAAATCATCAGCTGTAGTAAAATAATTGTTGTTCCAAGCTTCCAGGTGTTGGAGTGATTTGTTATGCAGTAATTGATAACCAGAACAGCTTCCCATCAGTCTTTCCTGGCAGCCCACACCCCAGTTCAGGGGACTCAGCTTCCGGAACATAGTAACCCTTGCATTTCCTCTCTTCTTCCTCCCCTAGCAGACTCCTCCTGCTTTAGGTACGCCTCAGATGTTAGGTCTACCTTCCATCATCACGGAACAAATAGATAAATGAAAGAAGCCCTTCCTGACCCATCCTATACTGCCATGGGTTTTGAGCAAGAATTTGCTTTAACGCAGTGTAGCACTGAGATCATTTGAGGATTTGTCTGATAATCCCCAGAGGGAGGCACTGTGGTGGTTGGCATGTCCAGTGGGGAGCACAGTCTGGTTCATGGTGGGCATTGTATTTTTCATCACACCTTGCATGTCCTAAAATAGAATCAAGCACCAAGGCTGTCTGGGAACTGAACTTGTCCTAGGTAGGTTTTTTGGCACAAGATGCTTGTGAAATCATTTAAACTTAGTCATTACATAAGAAAAAAGCATCTGAAATCTTACAGCTCACATATGAAATACACTTGGTAGAGCTTTCCTCAAATTTCACCACAATCCTAAAATTTTTATAACATTTTGAATATCGAATTGTGAAGTTAAAAGGAACTGTTGTAAGCTATCGACAAAAATAAATATCTACTTTTACATCAGATTTTGTATAATAATTTTGCATTCTTTTTCTTAAATGAGCTCCCCAATTTGTATAAACTTCAGGTCCACAAAACCTGATCTGTGCCGAAGGAGAGCTGTTCATTTTTTCATGTGTAAAATATTGTAGGGGTCGGGAAGTGGCTGTGTATGAGATGCTTGGTGAATGATGAAAAAGAAGGCTGGGGAGGGAGACACAGGAGCACTTCAGCAGGTCTCAGAAGCACAGGCAGGAGACTGTGATTTTCACCTGAAAGGGAATTCATAGAACCTAAAGTTAGTCATTTAAGGTATATGATTTAATGGCATTTAGAGCACCCACCCTCTTTATCTAGCTCCAAAATATTTTTATCCTCCAAAGGAGACTCCTACCCATTGAACAATCGCTCCCTGTTCCTATTGCCCTTGTCCTTGGCAACCACCCATCTGTATTTTGGATTTGCCTGTTCTGGACATTTCACAGGCCTGTAATCCTACAACACATGACCCCTTGTGACTGGCTCATTTTTTTTTTTAGCATAATGCTTTTGAGGTTTATATACACTTTAGGATGAGTGGTACTTCATTCCTTTTAAATGATACACTGGATGTACATGTGTGCACACACACGTGTGTATGTGTGCATTTCAGCAGAGCTCAATTGCAAACCACTTTCCAGTTCAGCTTAGGTGAAAACATTGATAGAGTGTCTGTCCCATGCCAGGCACTGTACCAGGCTGTTCTGTTGGTAAGGACCGTGGTTATTGCTCAAAAGGAATGATTCTGAGGCTCTCATGTACACCGAGGATCGGTGCCAGATTTCAGACTGTAATCCCATGGGCTCAGCTCACACCCACTCCAGATCTGCGTGTGATTTTGCCCTGGAAACTTTTGTCATCCCTTTACCAGTACGGTGGGAGAGAGGTAGAGATGGGTGTTGGTGAGGGCCAGTGAGATTGACATCAGGACAGCTCCTCAGGCTTAACTTGACCTGGGTAAAGAATATGAGGGAGATGAGAACTGCCCAGTCAGCCCTGGGCTCCCCTCTGTGGTGTCTCTCCATTGGAGAGATGGAGAACTCAGGTGGGTGATCCCACAGCAGGATATGGGCCTGTTGTACGTTAGTCTTTATGATCTTGAAAGTGAGCTTAGGATTCATTTAAATGGTGAATGGATTCATTGATGTGCTGGGTGTTAAGCAATGACAGCTGTCTGTTGATGGATTTGCTCTTGAACTTTCCTTTTATTTTCCTTTCCTTGAATATCACCAGGGGAACCTTCAAAGGCTGGTGGGCCAAAGGGACTCTGTTCAGTGAGAACCAAGACCTTCCGGTCTCATCCTGCATCCCCCTTTGTCACCCGGGTTTGCCGTCTGCAGAGAAAAAATCAATCCGCTGAACTATGGGCCTCTGTGTGTGGAGCTCTGTGGCTGTGCCTCTCACCACCCGCTTTCTTCAGGTGACCCTCATGCCAGTCCAAGAGGAAGGCATTATGAGCATTTTCAATCAAGAGAGGGAAACTGACACTCAGGAGAAGAAGTGTTTCCGAGAGCTCACAGTTAGTGGGTGACAGACTGGAATTCAAGCCCAAGGCGGCTTCCCTAGAAGACAGTTGAGCGAGAAATGGGAATCTGCCCTGCTGCCTGGAACTGCCAAGGGTCAAAAGAAATACTCTTTCGATTTTGGAACTTCTCAGACCCAAAGTTGTGCTTCTATTCTGTATGTGAAGGGAGTTTTAATTTTTTATTTCAAATTTTGGAGGTGTTTCTTTATCCAAGAAACAATAAAGTTCAGATTTAAAGGTCAATTAATGAATTGAGACAAGGAACTGAAACCTACAGCTGGGCAGTGGGACGCCTGCCAGGAGAGGTATTCATCTTGGAAGTAATTGCCTGTTTGACTTGGCTTTGGCTTTCTGGAATGGAGTCTTTGGAAGACAGCTTTTAATATGACAGCACTTTCAAACTAGTGCTGTAGACTCTGTCTTCGCACGAGCCATAGCAGGGCATTTATCTCCATGGCAAATGGAGAGCTGATGCAGCATAAATACTCCCTCTCAGCAGCATGTGCTGCTTTTCCTTTCTTGGAGCTCCCAATGCGGCTACTTTGCACGTGCGGCCGTTGGGCCGGAGAGGCTCTGGAGGTGCAGTGAGCCAGAGCCTGGGTGCTGAGCGAGGCCCAGGGGGCAGTGTCAGGCTTCGGCTGTCCCTGCGTGCCCTCTGTCATGCAGCGGAGGAATTCTGTGAAGGGAGTCCTGCAGGCTGCATGGCTCTTCTAGGCCTGCTGGGACTATGAAGCCGTGAGGGGCTGGTTCCTTCCCAGCTGTGCACCCTCTGGCCTTAGCTCCTCCCAGCAGCGTGGCCCATGAAGGGCAGACTTCGTGACTATCCAGCCCGCCTCCTCACAAGCTCCTGCAATTCCTCCTGGA
>NW_022923125.1:0-1263 GCF_012274545.1 Fukomys damarensis
CACAGCTGTATGGACTTAAAACTAACCTGGGTTACAACTAGCCCTCAGGAACCATTTGAGTTTATAAGTCAAAGGTCCACTGGGTATACCCATATGTATATATTCAACTGGATATATCTATACATATATTCAATCTATATATATTGATTAAACAACTAGATAGTTACAGTGCTTAAAATTTAAAATTGATCTGTTTCTAATAAAAATAATACCCATTTAAAATAGGCAAGAAGCTAATTTGGTTTGGGGGATTTATTTATTTGTTTGTTTGTTTGTTTTTGTAGACAGGGTCTCACTTTGTAGTTCAGGCTGACCTTGAACTCACTATGTATTCCAGACTGTCCTTGAACTTGCAACAGTCCTCCTGCCTCAGCCTCCCCAGTGCTGAGATTACAGATGTGCACCACCATGCTGACAAGAACCAAATCTTAATGAAAAAGGAAGTATAAGATTGCAAAATGGAAAGGTGAATATCCAACATTAGGAAGAAAACTGTTCTCCATGGACTTCAGGGCCTGACTTAAAGGCTTAGTTGCTGACAAAAGAATAAATGAAAAAGAGAGGATGAAAGCTTTAATAAAAATGTTCCACTTTTCATCATTGACATATTTGGATAAATTTTCTTTTTACTGAGGATAATTTTATATTTATTGAAATCTTACTTATTCAAAGCATCTTTTCTGAACACTTAAACTTTCTTTGTAGAATTAGGCTCATATAGAAAAGTCAGTTTGCATAAAAACTAAGTTACAAAGATATGAATGATATGAAAATAACACTTTAGCGAGTATGAGTTTTATTTTCTCTTCAGCATCCATAATGAATTTGGAAAAGTTTATGTTACATGCACTTTAGTAGAAAACAAACACCAATACATTACTAGATGTACTTGTTTGAAATATTTATGTTGTTTAAAATAGTTTTGCAACTCACAACTTTTTGAATGTTTTTAAGCATGATTAAAAAATCTCTAACAAACAGAAGTGAAAAATGTTAATTTGTAAAATAAACAGTGTGTCTCATACAATACAAAGTCCTGAAAGAGCTTAATAAATATGAGATTAGAGACACTTATAGCTACATGGATGAACATTAAGGTGACATGCTTAGGTGAAATAAATAGGACACACGTGTGTAAATATGGAATGTGCCTATTACTATTTCTTTGGTGTGAGAAACTGAAAGTGTAAATAATGATCAAAATGTATAATAGATGATGTGACATAGGAAGAAAAGATGCAAAGGAGAAAGGGAAGTGGGAAT
>NW_022923126.1:0-343 GCF_012274545.1 Fukomys damarensis
TCTCCTTTTTCTTTTAAGGTTTTATGGCCAGAGTGAAGATGGGGATGAATTTAATGACTCAATTCGCCAGTTATTTCTCTCCTTCAATACGCTGATGGACAGGCCTCTAGAGGAGGCTGTGAAGATCAAGGTCAGCCTGGTGCCCTCGTGGGTAACTCTGTTAAGGTTGTGGTAGAAATGTTCAGAGGAACTTAGAACTGGCCAAGGCTGGAGAGGAGCATGAATCATGCTCTGTGAATCATGCTTCTCGGAGAGCTTGTGAATCTTAGTAGGACTTCATAGCAAGTTAAGAAAGAAGGCCACATTTTAACTTTTAGGTACATTTGTATTTTCAGTGTCAGTT
>NW_022923127.1:0-654 GCF_012274545.1 Fukomys damarensis
TGTGCACCCCTGGGCTGGGACATGTAATGAAATCTCCGTACACAGTTTCACAATCTTGTTGCAGGGGTTGGCTCCTTGTTGAATGGCTGAAAAATAGGACTGTGCTACTAGTTGGGCCGTTCTGTGTCACGAAGGGATAGGTATGACCACGCAGGGCCATTGAGCTTTATTAAATCTTCATAGTTTTAGAGAGTCCTTCTGCAGTTCCTATGACCCACCTGAGCAGTAAAGTATATCCCAGGCGAGGGACTCAGCCACAGGTAGCCTTGTCTTCCTCAGGTGGCCCTGCTTCTGCTAAAATTGATTGTAGGACCCCACATGAATTGTCATTTTACCCCAGGGAAAGAGCCACACATCTGAATGCTGGAGTTCAGGGATTTTTTTTTTTTCCTCACTGCGTATATTGGTACATTGTAGGGTATACAGTACAGTCACATTCGTTGTTGGGATATTGTACCTTTACATATCAGGTCTTGTTTCTCATTTTTCCCCTTGTCCCGGCCCTAAATTCCGTCCCTACTTCTCTCGACATTTCCAAACATAGTATTTCCATTTTCTAATTTTCTCCTGTTTTCTTTCCTTCCCCATGCGTTCTCTGCACTATACTTCCGCCTATTCCTTCACCTGAAGACCTTTTCTTCCTATTTCACATTC
>NW_022923128.1:0-252 GCF_012274545.1 Fukomys damarensis
AAAAAAAAAACAAAAAAACAAAAAACCAACTTAATTGACAGATTCAGTAGAGTATCTGGATGCAAGTTCAACACTCAAAAAACAATAGCCTTCTAGTACACAAATAACAGACTCACTGATAGAGAAATTAGGGAAGCAATCCCTTTCACATTAGCATCCCCCAAAAATGAAATATCTAGGAATCAACCTAACAAAGGAAGCAAAAGACCTCTAAAGTACTCTGAAAACAGATTGAAGAGGATATCAGAAAAT
>NW_022923129.1:0-3070 GCF_012274545.1 Fukomys damarensis
CACAAATCTTCAAACTTCGCTAATACCCTCCATGAGGCAAAATCACTCCCCTCCCCAATCTGCTGAGCACCACTCCTCTAAACGAGATACATGCCGAAATCACCTAGCACCATCATTTCAGGGCTTCTTTTAGGCCAGTACAAGTATTCAGAGTTATTTTTCAACATATTAAGATATGAATCAATCAGACATAGAATTATAATCTTAAAGGAGAAAAAAAGAGCCTCAAAAATTACTCATTCATCAGGGACATTAGCACACTTAAGAGATAATGTTTACATTCTCCCAAACCTTTGTTGAAAAATTAATTTGCTCCATCTATCCTTTGATCTTCCAACAAATTATTTCCTGAGACAAGATTTAACTTGTGAGAGCACAACAGCCTAACCAGCTGTCAGATCAGGACTGGCATCAAATTCCAGGTGTGTGCAGAGAGGGGCTTCTGGTCCCCCAAGGGGACCCTGCTTAGCAGCATACCAAATGCCACAGTGGGGCCCAATCTTCCCATGAAAGAACAGAGGATCAAAAGACAATGCAGCTTAGCTTTGTCTTCAAAAGAGAAAGAGGCCCTTGGGAGGTAATTCAATTTTATATAGTAACATTCCTATTTCAGTTATAAAGTGTGCTTTGCTGGTGTTTTAGTTTTAGTTCTTAAATTTGCAATAAGGAGGCTAATCACAACGCTAGTGGTCTCCTTGCTTCTCTCTCACTAAAGAAGGGGGGGCACCCTTACAGCACTTGCTCATCTCACACCTGTCCTGCAAGGTGCATGCTGTCAGCCAAATGGGACAGACTGGGTTAAAAACCTCATATACCACCTTCATGAGCACCACCTGCAAACTCAGACCAGAGCCAACTGTATGTATTTTCATGTCCCCTCACGTGGTAAGCAGAAAAATGCACCCTCTAAAGATATGCGACTCCTAATGCATGTTATGTACATGACAAAAGTGACTTTGCACATGGGATTAAAAATGAGGTCCCTGAGCTGAGGAGATTTTCCTGGATTAGCCACATGGGCCCAGTCTAATCTTGAATCCTTAAAAACTAAGAGATTAGCTAGCAGGAAAACGGTGAGGAGAAATCTGAACTATAAAAGGGACTCAGCCATTAGAAGAAGCATTAATGATGTTAGAAGGGGGGTCATGGACCAATGAATGCAGGTGGCCTCTAGAATCCAGAGACAGCAAGGTCACAGCATCTTCCCTGGAGCCTTCAGGAAGAACCAGCCCTGACAGCCCTTGATTTTATTCCCATGAGGTTCAAATTGAGCTCCTGACCTACACAACGGTAATACAATAAATCTATTTTCAGTATTAAATTTATGGTTTCTATTATGGCAGGGATGGAAAACTGATACAGACGTTGGCACCTAGACGTACGGTGATGCTGTAAGAAATACCAAATAAATGAGGAAGTAGGTATGGAATCGGGAAGTGGGGAGAACCTGGCAGAATTTTAGAAACGTGTTAGAAAAAGTCGAAGGTTGTGCTTACCAGATCTGTTAATAGAAAGGACATTAATGACTGAGAAAGTATTTTTGAGAATACCTAAATCGTCAAGAATGGAGGAAATAACAAATATCATGATTCTGTGGGGCCCAGATGCTGCTGACTATGCACGAAGAACAGGAAGCCCCCAAGTTCAAGAAGCCACCCTAGTAGCCCAAGGCTATAACCGTCTCCGAGCAGTTTTCCTGTACATTCTGTCTCACTTCACATTGAGTGAAGTAAAGCGGTTTTCTTGGAATCCTAGCTATGTGACTTAGGACTAACAACCTCTCCAAATCCTACCTGGGATGAGGAGCATGTGTGAAAAACTCAGTACAGTGCCTCACACACAGTAGGGAACCAAAAATGGGAGTCATCTTTCTGACTTGTTTAGAAGGGAAAACAACTTGATAGAAATGTGTTCTTTTCTTCCCCAGAAAAGCATGGGATGAGCTTTCCCATAGGAAAGACTTAGGGCCTACGTTTAAAAGAAGGAAACACGAAATTGTAAGGGATATTTAGGAGGCCAGGGCTAAATAACTGAAAGGTGAGATTTGGGGACCCCATCTGTGCTGCCAAAGTACAGAGGACAGTGGTACTGAGGCCTGGGGAAGCTGCCCAAGGCAGCAGAGAAAGAAAAATAGGAGACTGAGTTGTTTCTCTGGGTGAATCTATTGCTGGAAACTTGCCAGATGAAGTTGGAAAACTCTGGGCAGAGTCACTGTACCACTGCTGGTGCCAACTTGGACAGGAAGAGATGTACAGAGTCCCATGGTCATCAAGCAGGGGGAGGGGCTGAAGGGGGCACCCTCAAAGAAAGACATCATTTGTAATTCTCTGGCCTGACTTCCTACCTCAGCCTCCCCTCTCCCCAACTCCCACCACCTCTATCCATGGATTTATAATGCACAACTCAAATTAAAAGACAATTGTTCTTCGTGGGCAAGGCAAAGCAAAATTTTGTAGAAATTCATAGAATATTCTATATAAGGATGACAGTCCTACGTAGAAGAATGACAATTTTCAAGAAGGTATTAAGCGAAGATAGGCACTCAAAAAGCATTTAATCCTTTCCATCTCTTTACATCTGTACCCTTGACTATAAATGACAGCAGATCATTTCCAGGATTAAAAGTCAAGAGCAAATTCCAGCAGGCTTCTATACAACTAAGGAAGAAATCCCTGGGAATGATTAAGATAAAACTAAGTGGGAATAATTAAATCATTCTTCTCTAGCCATGTTTGTAAGACATCGACATCTGCCAGCCCAGCATTTTCTGCTTGACAGCGGTACTCCGCCCCTCCGTTCCTTTTTTGTTGTTGTTGTTTTTTCTAGAAAATCTCCTAGGACCAGTTGAGAAGACATCACAACTTAGATGTTGCCGAGGATAGTGAAAACCACAGCATCCTCAACATGATTAAGGCACAAAGTTTTGTGGTTTTTTGAGACAGGGTCTCACTATGTAGTTGAGATGGACCTGGAGCTCACTGTGTAGCCCACGCTGGTCTTGAACTCGCAGTGATTCTCCTGCCTCAGCCTCCCGAGTGCTGGGATTACAGGCATGTGCCACCACACCCGG
>NW_022923130.1:0-212 GCF_012274545.1 Fukomys damarensis
AGGGAACCAGAAAGTGAGTTGCCCGCCCATCCCACTTTTCAAAGGTGTTTTATATAGCAAAGCCACAAGGTGAAGCAGGTACAAAGTGAAACAAAACCATAAGACCCAATGGAAGGTTACACAGCAGGCATGAGGTGGGGCAAAACCATGATCAACCAATAAGATTTCAAGTACAGTCACCCAGGTAATATTGATTAAATGGGGCTCAAATG
>NW_022923131.1:0-257 GCF_012274545.1 Fukomys damarensis
TGCCTCAATCAAGGCCCCTAGAAGGGAGGGTGAGCCAGGGAGAAGCAGCCCTTCCATCCTCCCGAAGCAGCAGCCCCTACAGCAGACCCCTCAGCCCTGTGGCAGCACACCAAAGGGCCCTGGTCAGGTCCCTCCACATCTTGAGGATGAGCTGTCACCAGCAGGGGAGCTGGGAAAAGCTGGGGCTCCTTTGCGGGCTGTGTCTTAGGAGGAGAGGGCAGCTGGCTGGGAAACCTGGCTGTCCTTCCACCCCCAGG
>NW_022923132.1:0-246 GCF_012274545.1 Fukomys damarensis
TCTTGGACATTGCTTCAACAGTAAAGGCAGACAGCAACAATTCTAAAAGTTGCATGATCAATATTAAGGTGACTAACTGCTCAAATGTGTCCTCATAGCCTACTGATACATGATCAGCCTCTATGCAGATGTTTGGTGAATTTGGGTCTCTAAAGATATGCTAGAATGTTTTCTTAAGTATATTTCTTTTTTAGTTTTTATTTATAAATGCGTGTTTGTAATACATAATGATTACATTCCTTCAGT
>NW_022923133.1:0-1519 GCF_012274545.1 Fukomys damarensis
AAACAGAAACTCTGCTCTGGTCAGCCCTACCAGACACCCACATCCTCCTCACCGGCAAATGAAGGGCAGGGTCAGCGCACAGGCTACACGATCCTCAGAGCTTCCAGAGAGCAGCAAGTGAGTGAGGGCACCTACTCCAAAGGGTGACTCGGCCTGGACAGTTAGGTTCTGCAGCAGCATCTCACCTGCAGGACAGGCAGAGCGCGTCAGGTTGGGAGTGGCGTCAGAGACTGACGGGGGATGGCTCAGCAGGGGCTAGTCCCTGAAAAGAAAGGTGATAAAACTGCAGAACAAATCAAGGCGCAGCAGAGGGGGTGACTGCAGCCCTGAGGAGTGGGGTGAGGACACTAGAACCAGAAAACAAGGCCAAGGACAGAAAGTAGGGCTGTCATGGGGCAAGTCCGGGCCCTCAAGGACTGACACAGTCCACAATGAGGATACAGAAGACGGCAGTCCTGGGCAGTGCTGGAACTGGCGGCAAGGTGCTTGGCGCTGGGTTCGTAAGTCAGTGTGCCGGGGAGAAAGTAGTCAGGACAATGCAGACCCCAGAGAAGAGTGGAAAAGAAGTAAAGACAGAGACTGTTTAATTGCTGGAGCCAAACGTGGTGTCCAGTTATCTGGGCCCAAGGTTTGGAAAGAGGACAGAACAGAACTCTGCGAGCTCCACTATGGAGGAGAAAGGCCCCACAGCCAGATACTGGCCTCGGTTTCTCACACCCTCCCCTTCTCCCACAGGCCCCCAATACCTGGACAGTGGCCTTCAGAGGGCAGTGAGCAGGCAGGTGGGCATTAAGGTAAGGTTCTGGCCCATGAAAGGCACAGAAAGATGAGACCTCTCTTGTGAGCAGGAAGCGAGGAGACATACCCAGCTCTCGGTGCTGGTTTCGACGTGTGGGCCGGGCGCGGGGTGCAGGCCAGTCATCCAGCGCGACACCGAGGACTAGCCAGGCGCGCAGCAGTGCTGCACCATAGCTGCGCACAAAGGCCTCGAGGCAGGCAGGGTTGCAGGTTAGGCGTGCCAGGATGCGCAGTGCACGTGGGCTTGGAGGGCCTGGTGCACCAGTCACGTAGGCCAGCAGGCCACACAGCGCTGGACCAGTCACAAGCGCCCCACTCGGGTCAGGGGCCTGGGAGAAGCGTGAGAGCAGCAGCAGCGCTGGTCCTTCCCGGCCCCAGGGCTCCTCGGCAGTGGCAGGGGCAGCAGGACTACGGCCCAGAGTGTGCAGTGAGCACGGGGTCCAAAGCGAGGTCTTTCCAGGGCTGGTACTGATGGGGTCTGTGGGCTCTGGCTGTGAACAATGCTCTGGAGACCAGTCTGGAGAGACATCTCCAGGGCCCACAGCATAGCCCTCGGAGATCAGCCATGACCTGCAAAAAGCAGAAGGATAAGGAGACTGAACCGAGCCATGGGAAGGGAACAGTGAAAAGGGCCATCCTGTGAGAGGAGGTGGAGCTGGGGAAGGGGAGGAGTGTGGAAAATGGAGAAGCGTAGCCCGGCGTGGTGGCGCACGCCTGTAAT
>NW_022923134.1:0-615 GCF_012274545.1 Fukomys damarensis
GTGGCCCCCTCTGGATGGGTAAATCTGCAAGGAACGGCGGGCACGGTGGGGGGGGCAGGGCTCCCGTCTAAGTTCCCAAGGTCCTTCCTTGGGCCCTCTCTTATTTTGTTGGTACTAGGAAATGAACCTAAGGCCTCTGCCTGAGCTACATCTCCAGCCCCTTTTTATTTTTAAATTTAAGACAGAGTCTCGCTAAGCCATTAAGTTGCCCAGGCTAGAGTGGAACTTTTGATCCTCCTGCCTCTGCCTCCTAGAGTGCTGGGCTTGCACATCCACCTTGGCATTATTCCCACCTCACAGGTAATGAAATCTGTGAAGGCTGTACATACAGCAGACTGTGGATCACTAGTGCACAAGAACACGAGAAAGAGAGAGAAGGGGGGCACCTTGTGGAAGTTAAGAGCACATACTGGAGCCAGGCTGCTTAGGTTCAAATTCCAGCCGTGCCACTTATGGCTGTGTGACCCTGGACAGGTTCCTTAACCTCTCTGTGCCTCCATTTCCTACTCTGTAAGTGGATGTGATTGATGATAGTACCTACTTCATGGGGCTATTATGAAGATTGCATTCGTTAATATTTGTAAAGCAGATAGAAAAGCATCTGGCATTCAATAC
>NW_022923135.1:0-241 GCF_012274545.1 Fukomys damarensis
TGATATTTATCAGTATCCCGGCCTTGCCTTGTCTCTCCTCTGCCATTACCCCTCTTCCATTCCGCTGCGCCTGGAAGCCAGCTGACTATGAACAGGAAGCTAACAGGAAGCCAAAAAAGACCTCTCCTCCCGTAAGTTGGGGTGTCAGGTATTGTGTCCCAGCAACAAGGAAAGTCATTGAGACATGCTTCAAAGTAAAAAACAAAACAAAACTATTTTAAAAAGCGTCTTTATTCACACC
>NW_022923136.1:0-226 GCF_012274545.1 Fukomys damarensis
AAAAATAGAAAAGAAAAGAAAACTCACATGAGTGGGAGATTCACTAAAAAAAATTCTTTAATTTCATAATTTATTTCCATTCTATTTCAAGTAGAAATAAATCCCAAATACAGTAAAAAAGGAATTATTTATGGTGAAACAACACACATGGTAAGAATATGTATATCTTTAGGATTCTTGAAATTTTATCTGTAATTTTAGCATAAGTAGACAGACTTTTCAAGAA
>NW_022923137.1:0-205 GCF_012274545.1 Fukomys damarensis
TTTTTTGAATGACTAATGAATAAACCATCTCTTCACACACTAGTTTGCCATTTGTATACCTTTTTTTGAAGAACTATCTGTTCAGATCCTTTTGTCCATTTTTACTATTGAATTATTAATAGTTCTTTATTTTAGATACAACTCTCTTATCAGATCTAAAAGAGCAAGGCCATGAAAATGTAAATCTATCTTTTCTTCTAAGGGT
>NW_022923138.1:0-200 GCF_012274545.1 Fukomys damarensis
TGACACTGGCAGGGCCTGGGACCAATGGCCTTGACTGCTGAATCCTTCAAGGCCACACTTGTTTATTGAAGAAAGTGGCAGTACCTTAGGGATTGTGAGAAATGCAGAACTTATACCCGCAAAACAGGACAGGGTGTGGGTAGACACTTCCTGTTCGAGACCCACACTGTTTTCCACTCCATTCTTAGAGTAACCCTACA
>NW_022923138.1:331-915 GCF_012274545.1 Fukomys damarensis
CCCATGTCGCCCAGCTCGGTTGCACCCTAGCTGCATGGCTGAGAACTTTCCTCATCTGTACGACATTGCTGTAGCACGTGTTCCCTCAGTTCCTTCCAAGTTCCCGAATCTATAATTTTAATTAAAGCCTGTTTTACATATGTTCATTTTCCGAAGAATGGGAGTCCTCTGAACTTGAGCAATGAAAGGATTTAAAGTCCTGGAATTAGCAGAAGGGGGACAGTTCTTCCACAAGGACAGCTCCTTTGTTTGCGTACCAATCTGGAATTCATTGCTGACTAATAGCCAGCATCTGCCTGATAAGTGGAATTATGATTTCCTTCCTCTTTCTTCCTAAGCCACAGTGGGAAATAAAGTCATCCCATGGGGAGGAAAGGAGAAAAATCACTCTGGAATCATGAGACACTTTCAGCTAATAGTAAGAAGTTGTTGGCAATACACAGAGGAAGAAGAAATAAGATGTATCTTTATTTGGGTTTTATAATTTTGATAGCAATTTTGTGGGAGAAAAATGTATGTACAACATAAATAGGAGCTATAATAGTTGAGCTAAATTATTTTTTCTCCATGAAGGTCATGAGTGA
>NW_022923139.1:0-341 GCF_012274545.1 Fukomys damarensis
TGTCAAATAATGTTCTCAATCAGTGGGGTAATATATTGCAACAAATTATTTTAACAAATTTGCCGAAAGATCTAGAATTATAACACTCTGTCCATAGGATTTGTGTCCTGACATTATTCAATGGCTTTGGGTGAAAGAAGCATATTTTTGTAACGTGTTACATATTTTCGTATGTTGTGACATAGGACCAGCTAAAGAATGCAAGGGTAGCTTAACCAGTAGCTCTGAGGTATTAGGAATACTACAGATCTAGACTTGGACTGAACACTTACATATCCCATTAGTGACATCAAACATTTACTGCTATGTATTGATACAAAATAAATACATACAGTGCATGT
>NW_022923140.1:0-304 GCF_012274545.1 Fukomys damarensis
TTTCTGTAAATTAAACCATTTTAGGAGCCATTGAATAAACTAAGATAAAATATTTATATAACACTCCACTATACTCGGGCTAATAAATTTTTTTAAGTGTGAAATTACTCCTGATAGGTTTTACATTAGAACTAAAGTACATTTTTTTTTTTTTTGGTACCAGGGATCAAACTCAGGACCTTGTACTTGCCAGGCAGGTGACGGACCCACTGAGCTAAATTCCCTGTCCAAGTACAATTGTCTTTGAGGGCAAGATGGATTTAATCCTTCTTGAGATCCCATAGTTTTTAAAAATAAAGGATTA
>NW_022923141.1:0-228 GCF_012274545.1 Fukomys damarensis
GTTTACATCAATGAAATAACAAATGTAAGGAAGTCTCAGAAGAGCATAATGAGACTCTGCTTGTGAAGGAGGCAAGGAAAAATAGAGGGTACTATACTTAACATATAAATATAGGACTGACTTTCAAATAAGGCAACAGAAATGTAGGAAGTACACGTAAGTGAAGAAAAAGAAGGACTTTTCATATCCTATGAAGACTTCAAGTTTGATTGAGGGAAATTTAATGCA
>NW_022923142.1:0-220 GCF_012274545.1 Fukomys damarensis
CAATATAAAGGATGGCATAGAAGATAGATTAATGTGAAAAATAAGATTGAAGTTTGAAAGATCTGTAAGGAGGCAATAGAAATAATCCAGAAAAAGATGGCAGGAGTGCAAAGCAGAATGCTAGCCACAAAACTAAAGAGAATAGTCAGATAGAGAGTACAGTTATAGATTAGAATTAATATGCTTGATTGATTAGTTGATTGATTGGCTATGGGGGGGG
>NW_022923143.1:0-263 GCF_012274545.1 Fukomys damarensis
ATTAGGGTTAGTGTTTGGACTGGTGAGCATGACACAGACGGAATTCACCTTCCACGTAGTTTGTCTGTGCCAGGGAAGGTGAGGGCAGCGCCTTTTTTGAAGGTGGGGTCGAATGTGTGTTTCCCGGGACCTGCCCATTGTAGCGTCCATATAAAGGGTTGTGACTGGCCAGTGAGGAGGGTTTGCGCTCGATTAAGGAAAAGGAGTAGACACCACATTTTCCTCACTGTAGAGTGTCATGTGTGTTGGACGGTGAGTGTTGG
>NW_022923144.1:0-252 GCF_012274545.1 Fukomys damarensis
ACAGAGATGGTTCTTTATGTCACAGCTTTCTGTAAAGTGAGTCTGATTTTTTTCAATGACTTTAAAAAGCTGATTTGTAAAATGACTAGTTATTAAAACAACTGAGATATGGAACTGGCCTAGATGCCCAGCAATAGACGAGTAAGAAAATGCAGTATATATGCAAAGTGGAGTATGATTCAGCCACAGGAACAAAATTGTGCCATCTGCAAGAAAATGGATGGCCATGGAAACCATCGCACTGTGCAAAGC
>NW_022923145.1:0-288 GCF_012274545.1 Fukomys damarensis
CTGTAGGATGTGATGAATGCCATTTTGGCAGTGTAAACACCAGGAACTGATGGGAGAAAAGATTTCCCATTGCCACTGAGGAGACTTAGGAGGATGCTGCAGGATACAGATTTACCCAGTTGGAAGGATGGTGAAAAAGTCTGAAGATGGATGGTTATAACTGTTCAAAAGTCCTGTGAAATACTTTCGTAAAACTCTGAGGTACATGAAAACCACTCACAAAGGCAACTGGCTGCTACAGTGATTAAATCTCTCTTAATAGGACGCGAAATGGTGAAAGACAGAGCA
>NW_022923146.1:0-1037 GCF_012274545.1 Fukomys damarensis
TTTTTTTTTTGTTTTTTGCAGTGCAAAGTCCTTGATAAACTGAATATCCTTCATAAATTTGCATTAAAAGATCATCTTTATTCATATCTCTGCATGTTCAAAAAATAGAAATATGAAGTTGGGATATTTTCAACAGTGTCAGAAATGCAGTGAAGAAACACATTCCTTCTTTGAAATGTCTACACACCCTATCGCTGTGGTGCACTTTAGTCTGAGACATGATCTGAGTGAGCAGTGATAAACATAGCACGGAGCAACCAGAATGACAGTCAAAATGTGGCAAAATGCAGGCTAACACATTGCCAGAACACTCGGAATGCAGTAAAAATGTGGAGAAAATATTTGAGTGACTGCTTTAGTATTTCTTTGAAAGGGGCCTTTCTACAATACAACGAAAGGAAAACTTAAGCCAGTACATTTCATTGAACTCTTAAAGCAAATAGCCGACAGCTAGATTACCTTGATTTGTGGGGAACTGTCACCTAACACTGTTTAGCGTGTTTCACTCTTTGTTCACAGCCCTATGGATCTGTATGCAGGCCCAAGAGATCAAATGGACTCCTGCTCCCACCAGAGTCTGTAAGTAAGGATCCAAGAAGAAAGACAATGATCTGTACATGGATTATTAAAAAATAAAATGCTTTCACTCAGGAAACGGCTCAGCTAGTTAAATGTGTTGCCTGTTTAAGAGAACAATTAATCTGTTGGTTAGTTTCTCTGGTATGTGACAGCTTTAATTCCACAAAAGATGATGCCTAATGCTGTACTCCAGAATTTGTACATATCTTTGATTAATAATCCTTTCACATCCAGAGGCATGCAGATGTACTGGAGAGACCACAGGCTTTGGAGGCAAGACAACAGGATGAAATTCTAGTGATCCTACTTATTCAGTAGAGACCTTAGACAAGTCACTAGGCCTTTCCCAGCCTAAGTTTTCTCACCTGGAATTGCAACCACCTTACAGAAGCACTGCAAGAATTTAATTGCATTGCTCAATCAAGAAGCTATTAGCATGATTATACTGCTATTGTTTG
>NW_022923147.1:0-236 GCF_012274545.1 Fukomys damarensis
AGATCATAAGCTCCATGGAGGCAAGGACTTGGTTTGTCTTCACTCCCCACGGCCCCTAGGTGCAGCCCCAGCCAGCAGCAGGGGGCCTGGTATATAGCAAGCACTCTTTCCAGGTGGTGATGGAGTAACTAAAATGAAAACAGAACAGGCAAATCCATAGAGAAGTAAAGTAGACTGGTTGCCAAAGGCTGGAGAGGCTGGGAGGCCAGCAGAGATTTGGAAATGGGCAGCTTAAT
>NW_022923148.1:0-473 GCF_012274545.1 Fukomys damarensis
GAGAGGAGGGCTGTGGTGCGTAGGAATGGGTGCCTGAAGAAGTGGTGGAATCTGGTGACCTCTAAGATTAGGCCCAGCACTCCCTGGGTGGTTAAAATACTGTCCTGGTCTGGAAGCAGGAGGGAGAGTGCAACACAGGGAGAGGGCATCACAGCTCAGCAGTGGTAGAAGCTGCATGCTGCTTTCTCAGAAGCAAGTAGAGCCAGTTTAGTTCTTTTGGAGAGAAATTTGCTTCTAGCCACATCCTGCGCTCTAGGCCTTCCCCCCTCTCCCTCCCTTTCTGGCTTTTGTATGTGGAATTTAAACACTCTGTTGAGGCAGTTTGTCACACTTCTGAAATGAATCTGACATTCTTCTCTCCCTTAAGTTCTGATAAAACAAAACCTCAAACCAAAATACTTATTGAATGTATTTACATGCACAATTTCAAACCATCTCATTGTGCCCATTTTCAACAGAAAGAAACAGGCTTT
>NW_022923149.1:0-406 GCF_012274545.1 Fukomys damarensis
CAGCATCAAGCACAACCAAGAAAATGACAAACTGTGGTAACTATTAATTTGCCACCTTTAACCGTATGAACTAGATTTGTGGTTATATAACAAAATCTAAAACCAGAAAATTGTATGCAATACATAAGCCCTTAATATGGCGATTTTACTCTTAGGGGAGAAGATTTAAAAAGGGTTGGGGTGGGAATAGAGAAATAGAAGAAGAGGAAGAGATTAGAAGCAAGGCTGGAGGACAAATGAAGATCATACAAACTTTGGGAAACTGGTGAAGAAGACAGGAAAGACAAAGAAATACAAAGAAAAGCACAACAGCAACAACAAAAACTAGAACCCATGTTCCAACTGTGGGACTGCATAACTTTGTAATCTTAAATTCCTAGTCTCAAGTGTGATTAATGTAAATTAA
>NW_022923150.1:0-631 GCF_012274545.1 Fukomys damarensis
ATGATTCTTTTAATTCTTTTGGAAAGATACCCAGAAGAGGGATAGCTGGGTCAAATGGAACCTTTAGTCCCAGCTCTCTGAGGTATCTCCATATTTATTTCCATAGTGGTTGCACCAGTCTGCACTCCCACCAACAATGGAGAAGGGTTCCTTTCTCCGCACAACCCCGCCAACATTTGCTATTGGTTGATTTCTTGATAGCAGCTATTCTTTGTGAGGTGAGGTGGAATCTCAGTGTTGTTTTCATCTGCATCTTGTATATAGCTTAAACTTCACTCATGTTCTATAAGTAGATAATATATTATTGATGACTGAAGGTTTGTTGTGTTCCCTCAAGTTTTTTGTTTTGAAATTCCACCTCTACTGTGATGCTACTCAGAGGTAGGGTCTTTGAGTTGTAAGAGGATAAGATGAGGTCCTGAGGGTTGAGCCATCCAAGATATCATTGGTGCCCTCCTAAGTGTCAGGAGAGTGCTTTCTTCCTCTTTCTCTTGGGCTCTGTGATAAGTGGTTGCACTGATAATAGAGGTAGCTAGAGGGGGGAATCACAAAAAAATGTTTCAGTGAGGTAATTTTTGAGGGTGAAGTTTATTCATCATCCTGATCATGGTGATGAATATAATTCCCAATG
>NW_022923151.1:0-216 GCF_012274545.1 Fukomys damarensis
TAATTATGGCTGGCCTAGAAACTCCACCCTCAGCACCTAGTAGTCAAGGTTGAAAGTTGTTTTGGAAACTTGGTTCTTAGGTTCTAAAGGGCAAGGAGTAGCCTCAGGCTTAGAGGTACTGAATGCCTTAAAGCTGTGGTGTCTCATTTTTCAATGGCCCACATTTACATTTGGACACAAGCAAGAATTACTTCTTTTTTTCATTAAGTTTATTGG
>NW_022923152.1:0-209 GCF_012274545.1 Fukomys damarensis
GTAATAAATACCACCACAGGGCACTGTGCACTGCAGGCTGAGCATCATTTTGGCTCTTTGCCCACCTTCCCATCAGGGAGTCACAGATGAAATGCCACAGTGTGTCTATTGTCCACATTTTTGCATAAACACAACAAAGAGAATATGGTGGTCCTGTTTAATCTGAGTACTTGACTGTGCAATGTGGCGTGCTTCCCACGCTAGTGAAG
>NW_022923153.1:0-309 GCF_012274545.1 Fukomys damarensis
GGTACATTTTTAAACCTCATGGACAGTTGACAAAATGCAGATTTGCTTTTCATTTTTCCAAAAATGTTGATATAAAATGAAGATATTACGGCTTACATCTAGATGTCACCACAAAGCCTCAGGTACTAGTAGATGAGGCTTTTCAGAAATAGCAGGCCCTAGGGTGTGTGAATGTACATTCAGGGAATATGACTGTGGAGTGAAGGTGTGTGCCAATAAAATTAGTCCAGTGATTGGTTTAGCAACGCTCAGCATGTGGATAATGGGTGTGTGGCTCCAGCCAGAAGTCATATAGCCTGACAGGAATAA
>NW_022923154.1:0-272 GCF_012274545.1 Fukomys damarensis
ACTTGAAGAAACATTTTACCTTAGTCTGTTTGCCAAATAGAAAGTATAGTTTTAGAAACAATCAACAATTTTGCGATATTTTAAATGTCATTTTGTTTTACTACAAATGTGTAATTTAATAGTTAGCTTTTATTAGTCTCATTTGTGTCATGGTTGTGTATGTAGATAAACCATATTGCCTATGATTGCAGTTACACTTCTATCAACATCAAGAATTTCAAAGGAGGATATCCATAATAATTTAATACATATTAAAAGGAGCCAGAAAAAAA
>NW_022923155.1:0-865 GCF_012274545.1 Fukomys damarensis
GACAGCTCTTCCGCAGCCCGTAGAAACAAGTGATCTGCAACTTCAAGAAGCTGTACACAAAGACGCTCTTCACCAGGTGTTTTAATGGCACTGAAGAGACGTCCTCGACCCTAAAAGAGTTCTGGAAGAAACACTTCAGTGTCCTCCACTGCATCGACCTCATTAACAAAGCCTGGAAGATGTCATCTACCGGACCTTAAACTCAGCCTGCAGGAACTGTGGCCAGAAGGTGTCACTGAACATGGCTCCTGAAGGGCCTGATGCACAGGGAATGGAGAAGATGGCTCTGGGCATTGATGGTGCAGACATACAGGAGCTTGTTGAGCACCATAAGGAAGAGTTGACAACCAAAACAATTTCTGGACTCTCGCGTGAGCAGCAAAAGGTGCTGGTGGAGGAACATTCTATTGAGGAAGAGGAAGACAGGGAGGAGCTTAGCAGCGATGAATAAAATCCATTATGGAAAAATGCAATGAGTGCCAGGGTTTCTTTGAGAAGCAGCACCCCAACATAACTGGTACGGACAAAGTGTTGAATCTGATGAACAATAATGTTGCTCTGGAGGCTTATGAAGTGCAAGAAAAAACAAGTGATCTTAAACAGATTTTTTGGGGGGTGTCAAAAGTGCCCCTATAGCTAAGAGACAAAAAAAGAGAGGAAACCCCTGAAGATCTCCCCGATGTCCTTATGGAGGGGCCTTGCCCTCCAAAAAATAACCTCCTCCCCTTCTACCTTCCTGTCCCCCATGCCAGAAGTCACCTCAGGCAAGGCTAGTGTTCTCTCTCTTCATACTGTACTGTACTTTGCTCTATATTTTTGTGGTTAAAAAAAGCATATGGTTCAGAATAGATTAACCTTATTCACA
>NW_022923156.1:0-235 GCF_012274545.1 Fukomys damarensis
AGTGTCATAAATTATATTCACACTGTTGTGCAGTTATCACCACTTTCCATCTCCAGAACTTTTTCATCATCCCAAAGGGAAATCTGGCACCCATTATATAATTCTCCATACAGCGGCACATGCCTGTAATGCCAGCACTCTGGGAGGAAGAGGCAGGAAGATCATGAGGCCAAGCCAACTTGAGTAATTTGGTGAGACCCTGTCTCAAAATAAAGGACTGGGGACACAACTCATG
>NW_022923157.1:0-225 GCF_012274545.1 Fukomys damarensis
GTGGTACAAGGAACACAAAGAAATGCGTAGATTAATTCAATAATCAGCTGGTACTAAAAGCAACTTGCTGCTCGTGCGTTTTACAGCACTCTGTAATAATAAACTCTGGATCTCATCCAGATGGTAACGGAGGAGGCACTGGACATCATCAGCAAGTGATTTGATTATATTTGTTTTGAAAGCATGTTCTGGTTGTAGTGAAAACAATGGTGAGGTAAGATGGTG
>NW_022923158.1:0-201 GCF_012274545.1 Fukomys damarensis
CTGGTAGAAGTGCATCACAACACTGTTTCAATCTCTGCCAGGCAGAGACGTACAAAAAAAAAGGAATACAGTTGTACTCCATTTAAGATGTGGACTTAACTGGTAACCTCACAGTTTCAGCACCTTTCTCTGTGGAAAACTTCATATTCAGGAAACACACTTCTCTGGCTTCAAAGGGCTAAGCTGGGAAAGAAGTTGTTT
>NW_022923159.1:0-1009 GCF_012274545.1 Fukomys damarensis
TCCTGAGTAGAAAGAGAATTTTAAGGCCAAGGGGGTTGGTATCACATTTGCATTTGCCTTTGTTTGTGACAAGACGGTGGAGTCTTAAACAATAATTACGGTGACCAGTTCCATCATCTTCATGAATAAATGAATGCACCTTGATTTACCATAAGAATTGTGTTTTAAGGTAAATAGGATGGTGTAGTACTTTTGATGGCAAAGTGATAGAGAACAAGTAAAATACCTGAAAAATAGGAGATAAAATAAGTATAAAACTTTTACAAATCTGCTGTTCTGTTCTTTTCCCCCCTTCATCGCTTCCCTTTCTTCTTTGTCATGTTTGAAATACAATTTCAAGTGGATTCATATAATTTCAGTAAGAAAAAAAGATAGAGAGCAAAGCAAAATGCAAAACCTATGCTGCAGATGTCAGACAGGACCAAAGTTAGATTTTTGAAATATAGACACAAATGGACCACATACGAACAATAGTAAGTCTCAATTTTAGTAGCAGTGGTCAAACTACAAAAAGAGATGGTCAGTTATTTCACTAACAAATCTAGAGTGGTCCTCTTTGTGCCTGATGATAACATTTTCCTTATCCTTTCATCAATGGAATTTTAAAACTCTTCCCCAGACATTTAAGTATTTCTAGAAAATTTCTCTTCTTCATTATCATTTCAGGTTCTAAGTATGGGTTTCAACAGATTTGTTCAAGATGAGGGTTTCCATTTTATTGCCGCAGTTTCTCCTTCAGGCCAAGTTGGCCCTAGTGTGAAAGTTAACACCTTCCTCATCAAAAGAAAGAGATGTCTGAATTTATCAGATTTCACTGAGGAATTGGATTAACGGAAGAATAGATTATTGTGTAGAAATATAATATTGACCTAATGACTGGTACAATTGCTTCTGAGGTTGGAATATTTTTAGTATTTGATTTATTACTAACAATACCCAGTCTTACATCATTTCAGTGGCTCCTGCATTCCTTTTCTTCCATTTTCTTCCATCTATATCTTATTAATTT
>NW_022923160.1:0-214 GCF_012274545.1 Fukomys damarensis
CCATTTCACAAATCTATAGGCAATACATTGGAGAACTCAGAAAAAATTGCAGAGATTTATAGATACATATTAATTACTGATGTGAACCAAGAAGAATTAAAAAAATCCTGAATAATCCCAAACAATTAAATTAAAGCAGCGATTTAAAAACTTACCAACTAAGAAAAGCACAGGCCCACATAGATTCACTGTTAAATTCTATAGGAATAGCTCT
>NW_022923161.1:0-589 GCF_012274545.1 Fukomys damarensis
CTGCCCTCCCTTCACCCCCTCCACCCTTCTATATTTACAAAGTCTTTGTTACCATTTTTTCCTCTTCTCGTATTTTTTCTTTTCCCTTCTTTCCTTTCCCCTACCCTTCTCACTTACACTACTCTTTTAGCCCTTTTATTCCTATTTCACATTATCAATTGTAAAATTCGAATCCTATTTGCACTTTGTTTTTCACACCAGAAAAACTATATAGTATTTACACACGTGTGTCCTATTTATTTCCCATAAGAATATGGCCTCAATATTCATCCATTTAGTTATTAATGTCTCTAGTTTATCCTTCTTTATGGATGAGTAGTGCTCTATCTTATAGAAAAACAACATCTTCTTTCTCCAGTCTCCAGTTGAAGGACCATTGGGCTGTTTCCAAGTTTTAGCTATTACAAAAGGTGCTGCTATAGACCTGAGTGCACTTAATTGCTGTGGTATGGTTCTTTTAATTCTTTTAGAAAGATACCTAGCAGAAGGATAGCTGGGTCAAAGGGACCTCTAATCCTAGGTTTACTTTTAGGTATCTCCTTTTTGCTTTCCACAGTGGTTGCACCAGTCTTCACTCCCACCAACAATA
>NW_022923162.1:0-1788 GCF_012274545.1 Fukomys damarensis
TCTTGGAGTCAGACTGATTGTTGAGGGCCTGTAGGGCTGACAGGTGACCTTTAGTTTACCTCCTCAAGGTCCCAAAGCACGGGCAGTGCTGCTGGCATTGTGGACCTGCTGAGCCACAAACGGCTGCCTTTGAGTACGAAGGTTTAAGTTCTCTACAGCACAATAATAAGAAAAGTAAAGAGCTGGGATATGTCAGGTACATGCACCAATTCCCTACGAAGAATGCAGTCACCGTGTACTGAAAAAATGCACTAATACAGATCATGCACTTAAAAGCAACTAAACAAAAACAAAGGCAGGAGCGGGGACTTAGCTCAGTGGTTCCACCGGCTCCCTTGCAAGTGCGAGGTCCTGAGTTCAATTCCTGGTACCAAAAAGGAAAAACAAATGCAGAAGTTGCTGAGAACAAATCTTCTGTCCATGAAGTTGTGAGAAAAGAAAAAGAAAAAGAAATTGATGTTGATTTTTCTGTCGCATCTCAGACAGCAGAAGCCCCAGCCACAGCGCGGTGAGGTGCTTAGTTAAAATGGAAAGGGAGCACTCCAATGTGCTACGAGGACAGGGGAGGGGCTACGCTTGCTTACCGGCTACTCCCGCTCTGGCTACCTGGGAGGGCAGCTGTTCTCCAAAAGTCCCCCCATCACGGGTGCCCCGGGCAGGTCCTGAGCACCAAGCGCGGCCTTCGGGCTGTGGTTGGAGTGAGGAGTGAGCGGTGGGCGAGACCACGTCCCCTGAGCTGCCCGGCGCTCCTGTGCCCCGGCGCTCAGTGCTCAGCGCTGGTGTGTGCAGTTCCTGGTCAGCTGTTGTCCTGCTCAGCATTCCTTTCGGCAGGGCCTGGTATTTATTATTCCACTTAACATCAATCACGTTCAGTGAGGGAAATCTGAGGGATTAGCCATTTTCACAAGGCCCAGTGGATCTTGAGCCACGGAAGTAGAACCTGAATTATAATAGTCTGGACTCTGAATCCCACATTTCTCCAGACACCGAGTGCTTTCCTAGTAAGACTGGAAACGTGTTGATCGTCTTGCCCTCAGCAGCACCACCACAGCCCCCCACACTCTGGCTCCTGAGAGCAGACACACCCTGAGCTCCTGTGTGAGCAGAGGACTGTCCTGGCTGCACTTGACAACCTGCCGGGACTCCGAGCAAGCCGACTTCAGCAGCCCCAACTCCTTGCCTGCATTCCCAACTGGGGCTCTGAACCAGAGAGAAAGGGCTGCAGCCTTAACCACAGACAGTGGGCTTTCATATATGACTGGCAGTGCTGGGATCCACATGCGCTCACATGCACCAGGGGAGCACAGCACTGCTGAGCCTCCCCTCCAGCCTGGTAGCAGAACTAAATTCACGAAATTGGAGGACACGCCTGCAAGAAACCACGCTTTCCCCTGCAGCATGCTGGGAGGTCGAGCCGAAAGAAACATGAATGGTGTTCTTACTACACTCAGCTCTGGGCCGCTGCTTTCTACAGTGAGATGCACCTTACCCACACCTCAGCTCCACACCAGGAGGATTCGTTTCAACTGCTCACCCACTGGAAGGACCATAGTGACGGCTTTATTTTTCCCCACTAAGGGAACTCAAGTGTGCCCCGGTGTTGGGAACTCTCTCACCTCCCAGTTCACCCTGGGTGACCCACTACACAGTGCCTCCTACATTCTATGGACCGTATATGTGAACAGTCCCCCAACTTCATCGCCCGCAATGGAAAGTACATGCTCCTTGAAAGGTGGCAAAATACCTAGGACTTAATCCGGACAAAACAGCACCGCTCCCCTCCCCTCC
>NW_022923163.1:0-260 GCF_012274545.1 Fukomys damarensis
AATTGCAGGCCATCCTAGGCTATACAGTGAGTTTGAGGACAGCCTGAACTATATAGCAAGACCTTGTCTCAAAAAAAATATTAGGGTCTTGAGATGCATCCATTTATTTAAAAATGTTTCCATTTATATTTTATTGCAGAATACTACTCCATTGTACATGAATACCACATTTTCTTCATCCATTCATCTGTTGATGAGCATATGGGCTGTTTCTAAGATGTCTCTATTACAATTTGTGCTGCTATGAATATGGGTACACA
>NW_022923164.1:0-243 GCF_012274545.1 Fukomys damarensis
GGTCACTGAGTAACCCGAGAGGTCGTAAGTGACCAACGAGAAGTTCAGTGATTCCCATTCTTATAGTCCCTGTTTTTATGTAACCTTTATAACAAGGTATGAGTTGGGAGTTGTTTTTAAAATAAGCTTCTAGGAGCTGGGCATGGTGGCTCATGCCTATAATTCTAGCTACTTGGGAGGCTGAGATGGGAGAATCATTTGTTCATGGCCAGTCTGCAACTTAGCAAGAGGCTGCTAAATTAG
>NW_022923165.1:0-210 GCF_012274545.1 Fukomys damarensis
TAGCTGTGAGCTTCAGCAAAAGCACTGAGTCAGAGCTACTGCTGACCTGTCAGGCCTGTTTCCTCATCTGTTTGTTTGTTTGTTTGTTTGTTTGAGATAGGGTCTCACTGTGTAGCCCAGGCTGGCCTTGAACTCATGGCAATCCTTGGGCCTCAGACTCCCAAGTGCTGGGATTACAGGGTGTGTTACCAACTGTTTCCTCATCTGTAC
>NW_022923166.1:0-1231 GCF_012274545.1 Fukomys damarensis
GTGTTTATTGGAACCAATAGATTATGCTGTTGATAGAACTAATATATACTTCAGTCTTGTCAATGTATAGATTATTTTTTTCCCTAGAGTCCAGAATGCTGCTTTTTATTAAAAGAAAAAAGCAAGCATGGAGTATATAAGATGCGAATTCATTTTAGATTGCTTACATAGTTTTTTAAAGTCAGTTTACTGTAATCTTCAGTTACTAGGTTGCTGTAACAAAAGATTTCCATGTTTCCATTAAAATACTCATTGAGCAGAATTATGGTTTCTTGAAGTTCACTTTATAGTATATTGAAGCAATTAGTTTAATGCTATACTTACTAAATGTTATAGGAGTATTTTAAATTAAAGCTTTATTTTTAGAAAAAAATGCAGAAAAACAGAGAGAAATGTTGAAAAACCCTGTATAATTTCATCATCTCAAAATAATAGCCATTTTGTAGGTTTAATGTATTAGCATGTGGAATTTTTTTCTATGTGTCTCAGCCATACTTTTTACTTTTTAAATAAATGTATGATTATAGTGTATATGCCTTCTGTACTTTAAAATTTAATATTCTATTGTATTTTTGATCTCCATGGATCTACCCTATTTTGGGGAACTTCTAAACTTACAAAGTTTTCTCAAGTAAAAAGTACTGAAAATATATACAAGAAACTCTAGGCCATGTAGTAACTAGATTTTTTGCATAGTTTTTCAGCTTTTGTCTGTGCACAGTCTGTATTGAAATGTTAACTATACAGGAAAACCTGAGTCATACTGGCTGAGTTGGAATCCCTGGTCCACAATTTATTGACTTTTTGATTAAAGGCTGTGTTAATTACTTTTTTTGATGCTGAGACAAAAATACGTGATGCCCCAAGTTAAAGGAGGAAAGGTTTATTTAGCTTACAGTTTGTAGAGGTTTCAGTCCACAATCTGCTGGCTGCGAGACAGCGTGGCATCACAGAAGAGACCGTTCATGGCGAGCAGGAGGTAGCAGAACAAGTAAGGAATAACCACAGCTCTTTCTATCCCTTCTATTTTATCCAGGCTACTCAGGGTGGGTAGCACTCACACCTTTAATCCTAGTGCCCTCAATCCTAGCATTGCACCAGGAGTCAGTTCCAGCATCACACACTATAGATCCAGCTATCTATAACCCCATGAGGCTTTTTGGGGGACATCTAAACACAAGCCATATCAGAGGCTTTTTTTTTTTTTTTTTTTTTTTTTTTTTTTTTTTTT
>NW_022923167.1:0-657 GCF_012274545.1 Fukomys damarensis
CAAGATCCCAGTAATGAATGTAACTGTACTGTATACCTAACATGTACCAATAAACTCAATGAGAAAAAAGAACTCAAATTATCCCATGCATATTATTGGACTATAGTGCAGTGACACTGATGAATCAAGAAAATATAAAAAGTTTAAATAAGCCAACATCAATCAATGAAACTGACAAAGTAATAAAAAAGACTACCATTGAAGAAATGCCCAGGTCTTGAAGGATTCTCTGTTGAATTCTACAAGAACTTTAGAGAAGATCTAACATGGATACTCCTCAAACACTTTAGTGAAATAAAAAGTAAAGGAGTACTTCTTTCAAAGTCATTCCAGGAAGCAAAGATCACCCTGATTCTAAAACCAGAAAATGACCCAACCAAAAAGGACAACTACAAACCAAACATTTTAATGAACATAGCTGCAAAAATCATCCATAAGATAATACACAGAAAGCAGCAACTCTTCGCAAAGGTCATACGTCTGAAATTGAGAAGAAACTAGACTTCCCAAATTTAATGTCTCAATTAAAAATTGGACATCCAAAATGAGCAGACACTTCTCAGAGGAAATACAAAGAGGCAATAAAAGCATGGCAGAATGTTCGACATCACGAGCCATTTGAGAAATGCAAATCAAAACAACATTGAGGAGGTTGCA
>NW_022923168.1:0-526 GCF_012274545.1 Fukomys damarensis
GTTCGAAAATGCTCGGCGTTCTCTAGGCTTGTTAAGTTAAGGATAATAGCCTCTGAGAAATGTACTTCTCTCTCTGCCATATAGAGAGCTACCAACTGGATGGAGTACTCCTTTGTTCCCCTGCAGAAATGGAGTTACTGCAAAACTAACACAGTTCCAGCTGCATGCTCTGAGAATTAACTGCCCATTTCATCTTTCCATCCATTGAGATGAATAGGAAAAACACTCATAGAAAATGTTGCTGTCAATAGTGCAGTTTAAACCACAGAAGAAATCTATGAAATGTGTTTGCTTTCTAACATCAACTTCTACTAATAATAAAGTTGACAGATCTCAATGTTCTTTTGGCAGTGGAAACTGCCCCGCATTCTGTAGACTGTTTACCTTAAGGATACAAGCCTCTGAGAAATGTGCTTCTCTCTCTGCCATACAGAGAGCTACAAACTGGACTGAATACTCTTTGGTTCCACTAAGGAATTGGAGTATATTACAAAACTAACAGAGTTCCAGCTGCTTGCTCTTGGGA
>NW_022923169.1:0-247 GCF_012274545.1 Fukomys damarensis
ACAGAGTTGCAGCCCCTTTCTCTGTGGAGTACTTTACATTCATGAAACTGACCGCTTTCGCTTCAAAAGGATAAGAGGGAGAGAAGCTGTTTCTCGCGGAAAACTGCACTTTAAACCACAGAAGCCCTCTGCAAAGTGCGTTTGTGTTCCAACATCAAACTGAATCTATCCCCAAGTATGCAGAGTTCTGGAGGCTTGTGTGCACTCCGAGCAACTAGGCACTCTCTTTGGACTGAAGGACTTCTCT
>NW_022923170.1:0-226 GCF_012274545.1 Fukomys damarensis
ATCTATGTGAAAATGGAAATGGTTCCCTAAGTTTGATACGGTTTGGAATCACCTGGGAAGCTTTTAAACACCTCCACATTCGGATTACAGTTTATGTTAACTAAATCAGAATGACTGGGAGACGGGAGTCGAGAATCTGTATCTTTTAAATGGTCCCTGAGTGATTCCATTGTGCAGCTTTTGGTTTAGTAGTTTTTAGTCTCCCTGGATTAGCCCTTTATGCAGA
>NW_022923171.1:0-221 GCF_012274545.1 Fukomys damarensis
AACATTGAGTAATTTTCCTTTGTCTTTCAGCCTTGCTTCTAATTCCTCTATCTTCTTTTATTTCTCTATTTTTCCTCTTATTGCTTTTGCATTTAAAATTGCTCTTTTGAATGGATTGTTACTGTACATAATTTTCTGATTTGTTTCAAATTTTGTTATATAAGTATAAGTCATAGACCTAATGTCAAAATTTTCTCATTTTCTATAGGGTGCTCGATGCT
>NW_022923172.1:0-350 GCF_012274545.1 Fukomys damarensis
GTTTTATTATTGAGATCTTTAATCCACTTGGATTTTAGTTTTGTGCATGGTGAAAGACAGGGACCCAGTTTTAATCTTTGGCAAGTTGAAATCCAGTTTTTCCAACACCATTTATTAAAGAAGCTATCTGTCCGCCATTAAGGATAGTTGGCTCCTTTGTGAAGGAAGAGGTAACTGAGTATGTCTGGTGTTGTTTCTGCATCTTCTAATCTATTCCATTGATTGTCAAATCTGTTTCTTTGCCAGTACCATGATGTTTTTTCATAGTGGCTTTGTAGTATAGCTTTAAGTTGGGAATTGTGATACCCCCTGCCATATCTCCATTGCCTAGAATAGTTTTTTTCTATTCT
>NW_022923173.1:0-294 GCF_012274545.1 Fukomys damarensis
TGAGGCCATTTCATGTGCAAAGTCATGGCAGAATAGAAACACCTCCTCCATGAGTTGTTAGTATTTGTCTCACAACAGCTTAGTTCAAGCAGTGCCTCCAGCTACGCCTCCTATGACACAGTGTCTAGTCAACATTAGTTATCATGTACAACCACAAGAACTAAAAAAAAGTAGATACTTTATACATAAATTCCAAAATGTATTTTGATGGAAAAAGTTATAGTGGAAGATTGTTACTCTGTGTGACTTGGGAACTGAGTTACTTAGAATTTAAAGTCTTTGCATTGAGAGTTA
>NW_022923174.1:0-438 GCF_012274545.1 Fukomys damarensis
AGTTCCTCTGTTTTCCTACTAATGAATTTTAAAAAAAATTTACATGGCATTTATTTGTCATGTGTTCTTAGTCTTTGTCATTATTCATTCAATTATTCCTTGTTTGTCTTGGTGACCATGGCACTTCTGAAATGTGCTGGTCAGGCAGTCTGCTAAAATATTCCCTGAGTTACTATGCTTGTCTGATGTTTTCTTGTGCTTTGATTAAGGTGTATATTTTGGGGAGAACAATTCAGACTTGACCGCATTATTATCAAGGACGTGCAATGTCAATGTGACCAGGGATGTTAACCTGGATCTCTGGGTGAAGGTATGTCTGGCAGAATTCCCAACTATAAAGTGATTACTTTTCCCAGGTAGACACGACCTACCAGATCCATCCCACATGCAGGGCCAAGGAGATAAGCCCCATCTTCTGGGTAGAGAAATGTCAAAGAA
>NW_022923175.1:0-253 GCF_012274545.1 Fukomys damarensis
AATCATTGCTTCAGCGAGGAGGGGAGGTTCAATGCAAGGCTCTCCAATTAACTTCGTGGCCCTCGGTCATGGCTGTGGCAAGTTCTGCCTCAGTGCGTATTATTGCATGACTCTCCAGACTTCTGCAGTATTGTTTCTGGGCGTGGGTGTGCCGTGAATGCAGAACCAGTCTGAAGGTTTTTTGTATGATAGTCACCCCTGTGTGAACTTGGCCTGTGTCTGACTGGCCTTCTCAAGCAGGATGGTTTTCCTC
>NW_022923176.1:0-304 GCF_012274545.1 Fukomys damarensis
CAACTTTTTTTTTAAAGTGGAGGACTTTTCCTTCCAAAATAGAAATTCAGTGCTGTCAGGCACTGAATCTATTTCATTTTCAAGAAGATATCTAGGACTACAAAGGAAAAAAAACTCTACATATTCTAAATGTCTAGTATCAGTACACTTTTCCATGGTCTAAAAGTGAAATACCCTAGTAGAACCTAACAGAAGTTCTTAGGACGCTTGTCACTTTTGTTGACTGTCCTCCCTTCCATGTAATCTACTCCTCAAGAACTGAGATGTGGAATTCTTAGCAGGAGCAGAATGAAAAGACAGCTCA
>NW_022923177.1:0-259 GCF_012274545.1 Fukomys damarensis
CCCGGCAATTTAGCAACCTGGTGAGACCCCTTCTCTGAAGGAAAAAAAAAAAAAGGCAAGCATGAGGTAGGACGATCGCTCAGGTTCACTATGGGCTATATCATGAGTTCAAGGCAGCCTGAACTACACGGTGAGACTCTGCCTTATAAATAAATAAATGAAATTTTTTAGAAAGCAGGGCTGTGGATGTAGTTTGGTCTATAGGCTCTCCCCATTAGTGCAAAGAAAAAGAAAAAGATTTTAAAATCCCTAGGATCAG
>NW_022923178.1:0-1134 GCF_012274545.1 Fukomys damarensis
AGAAGACTCTAGGGAGAGCACAAGGTGGCTCTGAGGTGAACGCACCCGTGACAGAGGGCAGACAAGGTGTTTGATGTTTGAAAGCTGCAACCAGCAAAAACGAGTGTCAGCAAGCTTTTCTGCGAGTGGCAGGCTTTTTTCTTAGACAGCACTGTGTGATTTGTGTAATTGAGGCACTTCTGCCTGTCTTGTAAACCACAGTCTGAAAATGGCCACATTACAGCAGTCTGGTGGGGAATCAAAAGGTAGGCCTTGTGTGAGGACTCCTCCAGCTAGGCTGGGCAAATCACTTTCCACATCTCATTTTATCTTAACGTGAAGATGTTGCATGCCTGTTGGATATCTAGCCTTTTACTATATGTTCTGATTATTTTTTTCCATCATTTTTTTCAATTTCTTGTTTATTGGTACATTTTAGGTATACAATATGATGACATTCATCATTGGGAATTTGTACCTGTATGTGATGTATTTTGATTCTTATTTCTTCCCCATTCTCCTGCCTTCCCTCCAATCCCTCTGCCTCTTCCCATTTACAAAGATTTTGTTTCTGTGTTTTCCTTTTCTCATATTTTTTCCTTTCCCTTCTTTCCTTTCCCATTTTTTAAAGTATCGGATGTTCTCTTTACACCCAAGGAATTGCAGTCTCACTGGAATAGCATCTATACAAACTTGCATTATTAAAAGTCATGAGACTTTGTCAAATCAATGTTACACTGTAAAAAAAATCAGTTGGGAGTGACATGGCAACAAGAGCCTGAAAGGATGGATGGAGGAATGGATGGATGGATGGGTGGATTATGTATATAAGGAGATATAGTTCAGGAAGAGTTTATGGTGCCCAGTGTTCGGTACAGAGCTGAGCACATAGACAAAGCTTTAAAAAATATTTGATGCTTATTGAGTAACTGATGTCAAACAAAAGACAAGTCGAAGTGGAAAAGCAAAAAAGAGGATAAAAGATACTGCGAATTGGAAGGAAACTTTGACAAAAGTAAAACTGAGCAGAATGTCGAGCAAAGGGCACAGTTTGGGAGGAAGGGAAGGTGGATGCAGTGACCACCACTATAACAATAACTACTGATAGAGCCCTAGCCACGTACTCTCTCCATTGTCAAGGGCGCGCACGCGCAC
>NW_022923179.1:0-243 GCF_012274545.1 Fukomys damarensis
CAACTTGTTATTTCAATGGTTTCTAGCTTAGATTATTCCCAAAGATTAGTCTCTTTTTCTTCTAATTCTTATTGTAAAAGCTTGTATTCTTTTCCTTAGACTGCTATGGAGATTTAACTTGGTTGATCTTTTTATCTTGTGCTTATCTTTATAATTTTTCTAGCTCAGAGTTCTTTGTATTAAGGCGTCAGTGAGTAATAGTTTGTTAATTGATATTTTAATTTCTTTTTTTTTTAGAGTACC
>NW_022923180.1:0-204 GCF_012274545.1 Fukomys damarensis
TGGGAGCCACTTTGCAAAGAGCTCTTTTCTCTCTTGGCTGTTGCCTTTCATAGGGTTAAGTGTCGGTTTGGTTTGGTTTTCTCCCTTGCAAGTGGCACTGGAACATTTCCTGGCCCTATTTTACTGGGACGGGACGGGTCAGGACGTGTGGCTGTGGACAGCAGGGCCCCCTGACCCGAGGCCGTCTCTTCTTTTCTGGCAGCG
>NW_022923181.1:0-227 GCF_012274545.1 Fukomys damarensis
AGTCATTTTATCATGTTGAACAAGGGAATAGTTGGAACTTTATTCTAATGGTTTAGCTTTGGACTATTTAAAATACCTTATCAACATTTTTAAGATTATTTTAGCTGCGGTGTTGAAAAAGCAAGCAAAGTCTAACATGAAGATCCAAATTAAGAGGTTATTTGTAAAGTCCATGTGGGAAAATATGGTAGAAATGGACTTCTTTTCCACTGGGACCCTCAAAATGT
>NW_022923182.1:0-790 GCF_012274545.1 Fukomys damarensis
CATAGCAACTGGGAAAGCTGAGGCAAAAGGACTAAAAGTTTGAGCTCAGCCTGGGCAATCCGGTAACTTAGCAAAATGCTGTCTTAAAATTCTAAAAAAACGCAAACGGGCTGGGGATATAGCTGAGTACATTGGCCTTGAGATCAATCCCTAGTAATAAAACAGAAAGAACAAGGACTCTTTTATCCCTTTTGAGAAGTGCCATGTCTCCTTCTGGGCCTGTTCTCGCCCACTCCTCCCTTCACCCTTGGGGTCCATGTTGTTCTCCAATATCTCTGTGCTACATGTTTTCCACATTCTCCACCGGTGTGGGTGTGATGGGACCTTTCCATGTTCTAAACATGCTTTCCACATTCTCCACCGGTGTGGGTTGATGGGGCCTTTCCATGTTCTAAACATGTACAATGTTTTCAACATTCTGGTTGGTGTCTCATAACCCCAGGAAGAGCATTTCCTGGCTCCGGCAGCACACAATGCTGGTCCTGCGAGGTCCCTGTAGTTTTGTTTGTGTCTTTCCTTTCCTTTGTGCCTCCTCCCAGGGGAGGGCTTCTGTGGGTGCAAGCAGAGGTAGTAGCCACAGGGCCACCGCTTTTAGTCATGATCTGTGAATTCCACCCACCTGTCCCACTCTTACCCACCTGTCACACCTCACCTAAGCGAGGCAAGAGTCTCTCTTCTCATTTGCAGGAAAAATTTTCTGCCTCTCCCCAGGCTGTCTCACAAGCTAAAAGTAACCCGAGGGTGAAATGATTCAATCAGAAGAATGATTCAATCAGGTGTGTGTGTGTGT
>NW_022923183.1:0-240 GCF_012274545.1 Fukomys damarensis
CTTTAGGCATTTTGTATCCAGAGGATTCCTAATCTCTACTTGTTTTCCATACTTTTTTCTTTGGGGTAGGGTATGGTTGAAAGGTTATTGCCTCTCTTCTTTATAACCCCCAGCTGTAGGGGTTGTCAGCCATCTAAACAGGGTGTTTCACATTTCTATCCTCTCTGCTTGACCTAGGTGAAAATGTCTAGCTGGACAGAAGAATTGCCATGATTACGAGATTGTAAATCAGAGTTTTAA
>NW_022923183.1:1995-2514 GCF_012274545.1 Fukomys damarensis
AAAAAAAAAAAAAAAAAAAAAAAAGAGTATGTATGTGTTTATATACTTGTGTGTGTATATATAGGTATATAAATATACCTAGAACCTAGAAAATGTCTGGAAGTTTATATACTAAGCAGTTAACAGGGTGGATCAGTGGCCTGTAATGCCTAGTTTTCAGTGATTTGGGCTGAGAATATGTGTAGGCCAGTGACAGAGCCACTTGCCTAGTGTGTGTCAGTCCCTGGGTTCAATCCCTAATGTTGCTTAAAGTCCTAGGGGTTGGGGATTTGGCTCAGTGGCCCTGAGCCTGAGTTTGAACCCCGGTACCCCCCCATAAAAAGTCCTTTAAGGGGTAAATAAAAGTATGAATAAACTACTAACTTTTGGGTCTTTAAATGCTACCAAGTCTTAGTTTCACATAACAATATGCTACAACTATTTATAATTCTAAAACTAGAAATTTCTCAAGGACTCGGGTGCTAAAAATGAAGAATATAATATTAATTTGACAATAGCACTGATTTTGTTTCTCTAAAA
>NW_022923184.1:0-474 GCF_012274545.1 Fukomys damarensis
TTTTTTTGTTGTAGTTGTTTTTGTCAGTCTTTCTGAGGCCCACCTGTCTCCTTTGTTGCTTTCATTGCAAAGCTACATAGAGCCAAAGCTGGGCTGCTGACTCACTTTCACACTGAAGCTTAAACTTGAAAAGTGTTCCACCCTCTAAGCACCACCAGTGCCACCTACACCTATGTCTAATACAAGGGACGAATCACAAAACTATCAATCATCTGAGACTTCCGGATTTTGATATGACTGTCTTGGCTGGCATGGCCTGCCAAATGTTATTTTCTGAATCACATCTGTATCCTTTTATTTCTTGTTTCACACTTAGAAGGTGATTTGGAAAGGTGGAATTCAATAATTCAATTCCTTTGCTTTTTACGTGATAACTTCTTCACCTCAAAGATGTGTTATGCATATTTAGTTGTCTGCAGGTACTAGGACAAAGATTCTTAATATTAATGAACAAATTGCATTCAATAAAAAAAA
>NW_022923185.1:0-318 GCF_012274545.1 Fukomys damarensis
CAGCCAATTCAGGAGGAATTTATAGGTTCAGTTCAGAATAAATATTTCATAAAGACTTATTATGCTGTTTTGAAGTGGTCATTTTCTGTCTTCTTTTGTAACATCTATATACAATGAATATACATTCAATGAAGATCTAGACTTTTAAAATTTTTTCACAGTTTCTTTATTTGTGGTTCTGAGGATTGAACACTGGGTTTTTACATTGATAACATTAACAGCCACTCCCCTCATCTCGACCTTTATTAGATAGGGTCTTCTACCTATCTAAATTGGTTAGGCTGCTATCAAACTTTTAATCCTCCTTGCCCCTCCCAC
>NW_022923186.1:0-248 GCF_012274545.1 Fukomys damarensis
ATGAAGGTCGTCTATGCTAAAAGTGCCTCACAACAGTGTTTCAATCTCTGCCAGGCAGAGACCGAGAGAAAAAACGGACTACAACTGTACTCCCCATAAGAAGTGGACTTCACTGGTAAACTCACAGAGTTGCAGCACCTTTCTCTGTGGAATACATCACACTCATGAAACTGACCGCTTTTGCATTAAACGGATAAGCGGCGAGAGAAGCTGTTTCCCAGGGAAAACTGCACTTTAATCGGCAGAAG
>NW_022923187.1:0-276 GCF_012274545.1 Fukomys damarensis
CATTACATTTTTCTTTGCAGGAAATACTCTTCCTTATCTCTCAGGAGTTAATGTATATTTATGGTCCACTGGGTAAGAACGTTTGATCGTCAGCTAAGTCCGCTGCCTAGTGGTAACTCAGAGGTGCCCTCCTTAAATGAGCAATTATATGAAAACAATTATATAGGATTCAAATCTGAATCCTAATGGTTTCCAGTTTGGTACAGTATTTGGTTCCCTGAAGAGATACTGTGGAAGACCTTTAAGAAACCTATTTGGATTCATGTTTTCAAATCT
>NW_022923188.1:0-214 GCF_012274545.1 Fukomys damarensis
TGGCCTCCCAGACAAGAGGGAGTGGACTGCTGTCCTTGCCTGCCTTTGGTGAGCGTAGGGCGCGTATCTGTTGGATATATACCTGAAAGTAGGGTCGTCGTGTCATCTGTTATGCACGTGATCGGTACTGCCAGAGGTCTCATTTTGTTTATTTTAGCCGTGCTAGTGAAATCTCACTGGGTAGCCTGCTCAATAATGATGGCAGGCATTTTCT
>NW_022923189.1:0-3075 GCF_012274545.1 Fukomys damarensis
TAGAGTAATTCCTTACAAACTAGTTTAAGGATTTTGTTTCAGAGAACGGTAGGAAAACATGGAATTTAAAACAACTTTTTTTTTGTTTTTTTTGGTACCAGGGATTGAACTTGGGACCTTGCACTTGTGAGGCAGGAGCGGCCCCACTAAGCTAAATCCTCGGCCCTAAAATTTCTTTAAAATTAAATTTCACATACTCTTTTCCACTCAATTGTTGCAAAATTTCAGTCTTCCCTCTTTTTTAGTTCACTTTTTTATTTTCTGAAAAAATAAAGTTTCATAACCAAATAATAAGAGTAGCAATATTAATACACTGTGTATCATTATCCTCAAAGTAGTTACACAGGATATAAAACATCGACAACAAGATTCTCTCTTACAAAGAAGAAACTAATGTTTACCTTTAAAGGAGTATTAGACACTCCTAAACTATACCTAATAGATTCCATGGGAATTAAACCTGAATACAATGGCAATCTAAATGAATGATCACTTTAAATACATTATTTATAGCAGTGATTCTCAAATTTTAATGCATATCTCAATTCCCTGGAGAGCTGTAGTAAGACACAGATTACTGGGCCTAGTTCTGGCCTTTCTGGTCAGGGAATCTGGGACTGGCCTGAAAGTTTACATTTATTACACATTTCCAGGTATACTACTTAGGATTTTCCAGAGGAACAAAAATTATATATGAATATTTGTATCTATCTATGTTTGAGACACAGATGAATAAGAGAGACAGAAGGAAATTCATTATAGGAATTGGCTTATGTGATTCTGGAGGCCCAACATCTGCCATATGAATGCTGGTGAATGAGGAGAGCCATAGGTGTGATTCAGTGTGGGCCTGAGGGATGAGAACTAGAGGTAAACAGAACAAAACTAAACAAACTTACTGGTGTAAGTCCTGATGTGAGTGCCCAGATCTGAGAACCATGAGCATTGACAAGCGAGGACAAGAGAAAATGAGAGTCCCAAGCAGAGGGAACGATTTTTGCCTTTCCCGACTGGTTAAGGTATATACAAGTCCTCAGTAAGTTGGATAATGCCTACCCACATTGGCAAGGGCAGTCTTCTTTGTGAAGTCTCTTAACTCATGCTCATCTCTTCTAGAAACTGCCTCATAGATGCTTTCAGAAGTATTTTACCAGGTCCTGGGGCATCCCTTAGCTTAGCCAAGTTGGCACATGAAATTAACTATCACACTCAAAAAGGCTGCCCTTGCTGCTTGTCTGGGAACCACGGTTTGAGAAGCAGTACTAAGAGGTAAGGTACAAGCCCCTGGAGAGACTGAAGAGTCAGTGGAATTGGATGAGCCAGTACCTAATCCCTGAGAAAGCTGTTTTCTTGTGTCAGAACACATCTGCGACCCAAAGCAGAGAGGTCTGATGCTCTCCAGCATCTAGGGTGTTACAAGGACTCCACTTGCCATCAGCACTACTGGGTGGGCAGTGCGGGCTCCTGTGTCCCCTGTCCTCCTTGTGTCTGATGGCACCTGACTCTCCTGTTTACAGGGCACGCACTGTCACCTCTGCAATGACTGAACTCTTTTGTTCTCCTGTGTGAGTGGCATAATCATCCACGTCGCTAAATTGAATAAGTCAAATGAGTAAACATAAATCAGGATTCAGATCCCAGTCGTGTAGGGTATCAGTTGAAATTTGTGAGGGGAGTTGTCTCTCCTTTGGAAAGTTTCAGAGCCAAAAGCTTGGCTGCATTTTCCCGTCTCTCTCTACAGTGACCGAGAATCAGCCGCAGTAACTGCAAGCTAAGATTCTTAGTTGGCTGGAAATTAAATCACACAGGCTGGCTTAGTAAGCCTTAAGGAATTCTTTCAGGGTTGATGTGTCCAAACTTGTACTGAAATATGAAAAACTGGATTTGACAAGTTCTGTGGGTTCCCAGCGCATAAGTGTTTTTAAAAAATGTGTTTCTCAAAATACAATTAGGAAAAAATTCCTTTGAAATGTGAAAATTACCCTTTAGTGATGATAAAGATGCTGACAGCCACTTCTACTTAGAAATAAAACAACTTTTAACCTTTCTGGCATTACAATAACATCATTAACTTCGTATAGGCAAACATTAATGGCCTTGTTTAAAGTAATCATTAAGGTTTTTCAGAGCCATACTTAACTACTTTTTAATCATACTACTATAATTAAAATATTACTGCAAAGTTGAGGGAGGTGTTAAGTTGTAGCTCATTTGTTTAGATTCTGTCTGGCTTAGCTTGCGGGAAAACACAAAGAAATGTACGGAGGAGGGGAACTTCTAGAGCAGCTTCTGATAATGAAACCTCCAAATATGAGAAAGGTCTAGGGGTGTAGCTCAGTGGTAGAACACCCCCTCCCTGTGAATGTGCAAGCCTGTTGGTTCAGTCCTCAGCAACTGAGAGATGGAAAACAAACTTGAATTCATTATTTAAGATCTTCTCTCTTTTAAATTTCAGAGCATGTATCCCTTATTTAAAAATTCCTTTTTCTGTGTAGCCCTGGCAGAGAGAAGTTAAGGAAGCGTCTGAGAATCCTGGTGTCTTAGTTGTGGTCGCTTGATGCATATGGGTTGAGATCTCTGGAGTCAGCCAGTTTTAGAATCCCAGCATGGGCAGTTACCAGATAGGAGCCCCACAATATCATTTGAGCGGGAAGCCTCAGGTTCCACATCTGGAACATAGGTATTGTTATAGTAACCATCACATGTTGGTGTGAAGTACCTGGCTCAGTCAGCTGTTAACTCGCAGCCTGATAAGTTGCAGGCCATCTCTATTTTCTTCTGGCAAGAGAAGTCCAAGAAATGGAAATAGGTAAGAGTCCAAGAGGTACTTGCACCAAGAGGTACTTGTTACCTGCCTAATATGTTTCGGGTTATATTATTTTGATGTCTAATGAAAGAAAAACTTGTACTCACAGTCATTTTAAAGTTATTAGTGCCATGCTGCACAAGGGTGCTTATGAAACAAGTTTAGGAAGTGACATAAAGTAGATTCAGTGACTAGAAGGTGTTCCTTTTTAATACCTGTTTTTTTTTTTTTTTTGCTACTCCATTGATCAGAATTGAGATTTTTTTTTT
>NW_022923190.1:0-753 GCF_012274545.1 Fukomys damarensis
AATATTCAATTCAGAGATTTACTCAACCTTTAACCTCCCAGGTGAGTGGAGAACACCCAGATGGATAAGACAGACCTACAGTATTAGTGTCCAGAAGAGCAGAAAGTAAATGATAAAAAAGATCTTGGGGGAATGCGGAATGGTTTGTATATTGTTCTGAACTGAAACAATAATGTTTGTATAGAGTAACTGCAACAAATTAATAAAAAGAGATATTTCATGTAATATCAAACATATCCATGATCTAATAATTTTCCTGTTTAATTTGAGAGAGTAAGGTGACATTTAAGAAATTTTCTTCAACACTATATAAAAACACATCATTAGGGTTTTTATTTTCCAAAATCTTCAAATTGATGTTATTAAGAGTTATAGAAAATGAAATTATTCAGAGAGGAATTACTCAGAGAGGAAATTATTTTTTAATGATTATATAGAAATACTTTAGTTTCAAAACATATATATCAATAAACATATATATGTTTGTTAAATCATTTTTTACTATAAAATGTAACATTGTATCATATAATTAATCAACAGTCTGTTTTAGTCTATATTTATTCTAGCTTGTGTAACACCAGTTGAATTCAACCTCTTTTTGGGCTTCTCGCTGAACATCCTCTATTGGAGAAACATGCTTTCTGCTGCTCAGTTTTGAGAATGTTGCTTTGTTTTATATGAATGCAATGACCTAAGTTACATTTCTACTTAGTGATTTATCTAAGGCCACTTTCTCTTTATGTGATGGACTAT
>NW_022923191.1:0-1112 GCF_012274545.1 Fukomys damarensis
GGCTGAGGGTGTGTTCATGATGCCCATTCTTCCCCTTCTGGTGTTCTTGTTCCATCACAGTATCTTATTTCCATGTCCACTTGGACCCGTGACCAATGGTCCTCAACCCTCATACTGGTGTGGCCGTAGTGGGTTGTATCATCGGCATCTCTAATTGTGGTTGAGGATCTGAGAAAAAGTATGTTTGGACTTCTGGGAGACTTTCCTCTCGGACAGGAAAAACACTCTGGAGATAAAGGCCTTCCCATCACTCTTGTTCCTGTCACTGAACATGGTTCTATGAGACTGCGACACTCAGAGCAAGGCAGACATCTCGTTGATAGAACCATGGAGGTGTTGACATAGGGACTGGACATGTGCAGCTGCTGCAACATTCCAGAACACCCTGTTTTTGCTGTTCTGTCCACATATGCTTTTGGGTAGGCAAAGATCTGTGAAGGTCACACATAGTCAGGGGATATCTTCAGCCCCTGCCCTGCCAGGATTCCTCACTGTGACCCGGCTGCTTCCTCTGGTTTATCTGGTATGTGACGGCAAGTTTTTACATTATTTGTCCTTGTTGTGCTAGACTGTGGTTTGCCCTCGGGACAAAGTAGTAGAAGGGGAAGGAGGGGAACTCACTTTCATGCTAATACTTCTTTAAATTCTAACTTTCAAATTTTATTTTTAAAATATGTTGTGCCATTTAAGGTATACACTACATTTTTTATTATGATGAAACAAATTAACATATCCATCATCTCATATAATTACTATTTTCTTCCCAGCGGTAGAACAGCAATAATTTGCCCATTTAAGCAAAAGTCCTCAACACAATACACTGCAATGTGGTCTGGTTTGTACATTAGATCTTTCCACCTATTCCTCCTATGTATTTGTTACATTGTACACAGTGACCTACAACTCTCTATCTCGTCTTTCCCCAAACCCAATTCTGGCAACTATTTTATCCTCTACCTCTGTATATCTGACCTTTTAATTTTTAAATATTTCACATAAGTGAGATCATGCAGTATTTTTCTTTCTGTGTCTGGCTTACTTCTCTTAGCATAACGTCCATAAGTGGCGGGATCTCCTTTATCTCAGAGGCCGTATTTTGGTTTTTTAATGGG
>NW_022923192.1:0-209 GCF_012274545.1 Fukomys damarensis
GCAGAGATGACTAACTGACCCCAAAGCTTCATGCTCTCCTTTCACAGTAAAGAGTGGTTAATACAACATGACTGCCAGACAGAAAATGTATCCCCATCCTTTCAGTGCATCAGTAGATCTTACGAGCAAGCCCTCAGTAACAGAATGTGGTGAGTGGACACAATGCCATTTCCAAATTGAGGAACTGAAAACCGGGATGGTCTTTTACT
>NW_022923193.1:0-237 GCF_012274545.1 Fukomys damarensis
TCCTCTGAGATGCCACACCAGGCACCTGCTGCCCGTTGGACAGCTGGCGGGGAGCAGCGCTGCGGTGATGTAGCGACATGGCCCTGCCCTCCGTGGCCCACAGTCGGCCTGTGGTCGAACAGTGGCATGTACACGATGGCCGCAGTCTGGGGTATGGAACACGATGACAAGTGCGTGTGTGGTGCATAGCTTTGGTTCTGTGGGACCAGAAATGGGGAAGAGCAGTCCTGAACAAGG
>NW_022923194.1:0-201 GCF_012274545.1 Fukomys damarensis
GCCATTTTAGTTAATGAACAATTTATTTTTTTTTAAGGATAAACTTTTAATTGTATTTATTAGTTCTGTTTTACTGTTCTTTTAAGTTATTACTGTCACTTTGTATTTTCTTCCTGTGCTTTCCTTCAGTTACTTTACTATTTTTTCTAACTTCATTAGTAGGATGCTTTATTTTTCAATCTATAAACTTTCAGGTATAGC
>NW_022923195.1:0-422 GCF_012274545.1 Fukomys damarensis
TGGTTGAGTCTTTCTCTGCTTTGGGGATCAAGGTGATGCTTGCTTCCAGGAATGAATCTGGGAGAATTGCTTCCCTTTCAGTTCCATTGAAGTGTTTAAACAGTAGCAGCAGTAGTTCCTCTCTAAATGTCTTGTAGAGTTCAGCAGTGAAGCCATCAAGAACTGGACTTTTTCTTATTTTTAATTAGGTTTTCAATTTCATTTATTGATATTGGGTCATTTAGAATTTTTATGTCATCCTTGCTCAACTTTGGTAATTCATATGTATCTAGGAATCCATCCATTTATTCTGCATTTTCTATCTTATTTGCATATAGGTTCTTGAAGTGGGTATTGATGATCCTCTGGATTTCTGCTAGGTCCATTGTAATTTCACACTTTTCCTTTCTACACTTGATCTTAGCCAATAGGGTGAGAAGTGA
>NW_022923196.1:0-232 GCF_012274545.1 Fukomys damarensis
TCCTTGGGTGCCAAATCTCATACTTCCAATCACTAACACACCTAGAAGAAATCTGTATCTGCCTTTTCAGAAGACCTCCAACTTGGCTGTTTTTGAGCTATTTCCTGATTTGTTACTGTCAGCACGCTGTGTTACCAAATTAGGGTCTAACAGAAGCTAATTTTTCAAGTCCCATATAGAAAATCAAGAGAAGGGGAAAACTGAAACCAGAAATACTGTGAGTTTTATTGTC
>NW_022923197.1:0-210 GCF_012274545.1 Fukomys damarensis
AGCCCCGGGACTGTTCTTGCACTGAGCCCAGAAGCAGCACCTGTCTGTGCTTCCCTTTTGTGCATGAGGCAGGCATCACTAATCTATGACTATACGCTTTGATCCTTCCTGTGCACGAGGCAGACATCACTAATTCATAACCGCATTTTTTCATACTCAGCCCAGAAGCAGCATCTTTCTCTTCTCTTTCCAAGGAGCATTAAGGAAAGG
>NW_022923198.1:0-398 GCF_012274545.1 Fukomys damarensis
ACCACATTCAAGGCATTTTTGCGAACAGCGTATTTTATGTGCATTTGCTGCCATCTGGTGGTCCAATCCAAGAATGCGTTTGAATGTAAACCCCTGGTTTTCTTACTCCTGTAATTCACGAGGTTTTGCTGCCATCCTGTGGCGACATGTAAGAATGCTTTGGAATGTTAAGTGAAACTGCAGGTGGGTTCTGTATGTAGTGATAAAGATGTTATGTTTAAATGTTATTATGTAAAATTAATACATGCTTGCAAAATAAAATATAGAGTGCCAGAAAAGTAAAATCACTCAATGAAGAATCTTCTCTATTTAATGAACACTCTTGAGTTTCAGTGGAGTGTTTGTCAGGAATGAGCATGCGCAATTCTATTTATCCATGAATATACGATCATTTCATT
>NW_022923199.1:0-1413 GCF_012274545.1 Fukomys damarensis
AAAAAAAAAAGCATGGTTTGAATATCATGGATGTCACTAATGTATAGCTTATTATTGTTACCACCTCCAAGGGAGTGCCTATGGCCTTTTTGGGCTCACAGTTTTTTTAACATCTTACTGCCTAGTTCTGACATGGTATCTGATATTATAATGAAAACACATTGTGCAAATGATCAAGGCTAATTTTCTTTACTTAAAACTAGGGAAAAATTTCCTTTAAATCTAAAAAGCCTTTTCCCACTACCCTAAGAATCTAAACCTAGGAGCCAGCCTACCTGCATGACTTTGCCCTGAGAGTTCTCCTTACAACTTCAGCCAGCACACATGGTGACCTGTTATCTTTTGCATTTGTGACCTGTTGCACTGAAAAGTAACCAGATAGATCCAGGGCTCCAGAAATGTTTGCACAACATCATCCTATGTGTCCTCTGCAGATTCAGCAGCATCAGTTCTGTTGGATGCCCACAGTAAAAATTCAGTATCTCTACCAGGATCTGGTGGAGTCACTGAGCATGTAGCCTCTGGAGCAAAACTGGTTTGGACATTAGCTCTGTTATCAGTGAGCAGTGTAAATATCTTTGGGCAAATTAAAACTTTCTGCTTCAACCTCTTCATCTGTAATGATAATAGTAAGGTTAAATGCGTTAATGCACTTGAAACTGAAGGTACTTAGTATATTATAAATGCTTAATAAATAGTAGTTATCAATATTATTAACATGATATGCAGCCTTTTTCCCCATAAGTTTCTTTTCACTTACAGTTATTAAAGCAGCCCCAGGGTTAATTTAATCTTACGATAGTGCTATTTGAATTCAGTTTAGGAAAGTGCTACCTAATTTAAGGTGCAAGGTGCTGTGGTTCACAGCTTGATCTTTGGTGTGGCTGTAATGAAGTGGTGGCATGCAAAAGAGATTAATACTGGTCTCATTTGATAACATGAAAATCAAAACAGCCATAGAATGGTCAACAGGAGAGCAAAAATCCTTTTCTAATTCTTACAGATTTTTCTGTCAAGGATAAGTTGCCACACAGACATTATATAGGGGACTGAATCTGCCAGAGAACATGATTTTCTGGAGTCTAACATTATTTTATAAGGTTTAAAAAATAGTGGACTGACCAATTTGCCTCTTGACTTGGACATTACAGTGCATCTAATTTACTACGAGGCTGGTATGAGCCAGCTTCTGAGCCCTGAATTCATCTCAGTCCCATTTATCTTCCCCAAAGAATGCTCCTCCTCCTTATAAAAATTTAATTCATGCTTAGCCTGGGTGGAGCACTGCCCAGATTTCTAACCCTAGCCTGCATTTCCCCAAGTTACAGATCTATTCTGCCTGTCAACAAAGCTGACTCTTGTCTTCAAGTCAGCCTTGTTTGCTGTTGCTCAATATCCTTGTGGAACGAGTTA
>NW_022923200.1:0-580 GCF_012274545.1 Fukomys damarensis
CAGTTCACAGAGGGGACGGCAGCTGAAGACCCGGCCGCGGTCAGATCTTTCCCAGAGGCCCTTGACTGATGGAACAGAGCTAACCCTAACCCAGAGGATAACCAGCCTGCGCCTCAGCTGACTGAAATGTCATCTCATCTTTAAGCCCTGCTTTCACCGAGGCCTTTGGAACATCTGAGCCAGTGTCTGGCACTGTGGCTGGCCCGAGTTGGCTCAGGCAGTGGCCGTCACAGCTCCTTTTGCGCGCGATGACTTCGTTGTGCCCGAGTCCCCTCCCCTTTCCTCCCCTTCCCTCCCCTCCCCAAGGGCGGGGCGCCTTTCTTCTCTCCTCCCAGGCTGGGGCAGCGGGCCTCTCAGGGCACCGTCCAGGGCTTCGGTGGTGAACAGGACGGGAAGGGCGCCCAGAGGCCCTCAGACCTGAGGCCGGCCGTTTGGAGCGCCTCCCGCCCCAGTCCTGTCCCCACCGCCACGACTTCAATGACCGGCCCTGGCTCGGCCCGCCTTGCTTCTTGCCCGTGGTGCGAGGCCCCTGCCTAGTCACTAGGGGGCGTCCTGAGGCTCCCCAGCCTGCTCCTCCACC
>NW_022923201.1:0-839 GCF_012274545.1 Fukomys damarensis
TACAAATTATCTTCTACTCTCCCCTCCCTCATTAACTGATTTGTGTGCTTGGACTTTTCTCAGAAAGCCCTACCAACAATGCCAATGATAATGATGCTGCTGTCAACAATTCCATGTTCATAAAGGACAACTCAGCCGGCCAACCTCCATGCCTGCCCCCTAGGTTGATTCGTAGCCCCAATTCAGCAGGAAGTAGATACAGAAGACAGACTCTCCACCCCTTTTCCCGCCTGTCAAGGACATGTTGGCTGTCGATTGTCATCCAAAATCAAAGAGTGGGGAATGTTAGGGAATTGATCATGTTAAAGTATTCTGTGACGCTGCCTCACAGGCTGCATTCTCCTGGTACATCTTGGCTCCTAAAATGACCACCCTTATCTCTGGTTTCCCTCCCCCGCAAGGCCACAGTGGTCCAGGAAAGTTGAAACCTGTGTCTGCAGGACTGGGCCCATAAAAGCAATCTGGCCTGTGATAAGTTAAAAGTAGCTCACTCCTCCTAAATAAGCAGTAGCCCACCCCAAAACTAATAAAAGGACTTTCCTTTCTTTGTTCTTCTCTCTCCTTCTGCTTCTTCCTCCTCCTCCTCTCTCTCTCTCTCTTTCTGTCTCTGCCTTCCTGCCTCCTGCTTGCCTCCCTACAATAAAGATCTCCTGCCGGACCTCTTGGTGTGTGAGTGACCTAATTGGGAAGGGGCACCCGAAAGGGCACGCGAACCCCCTTTCATAAAGAAATAAAAATTTTAGACCACCAAAAATAAAAGACCCAATAAAAATGGGCAGTTCTACTCAGAAGAAGAAATACATATAGGAAATAAATACATAAAAAATGTTTGGCACCTT
>NW_022923202.1:0-666 GCF_012274545.1 Fukomys damarensis
TTCTCAGTGCAGATATTTATGTCAAACTGTTGCAGAAGCAGGGAAGGAAATTCTCTTGTTAGCATGCATTTTCTCCTGAAGTCCTCATGAACACTCTAAACACTTGTAAATATTCCATATCTGTCTCACCTTTCTGGAGTCTTTTATTCATTACTTATTTATTGAGCATCTATTGTGTTCCAGGCATGTTTTAGCTTCACAGAATCCATCAGTGAACAAAACAAAGCTCCATTTCTTCAGGAAACTTACATTCTACAAGTACAGATACAGAAAAAACAAAATGTACATCGAATCAGAAATGGTGTGACATGTTATTATGTGACCTGTAAAGGGTGAAAAGCTGTAGGTGGGTAGAGGAGGAAGATAAGAAGTACTGATCTTATCAGTGCTCAGACTGTGACCTTCGCATGGCCCAGAGGTAGGTGAAGAGGTGCACTGGAAGCTGCATGACATTGCCGTTTTCAACTGCCAGGTGTGTCTCCACGCCTGCTGATCAGCAGAGGGGTGGTTGGTGTGACTCAGTAAGGCTGGCCACTCAAGTGTGAAAGAACAAAGTCCTCAGGTTGCTTCACAATGAAGGAAACTAGATTTGGCTGAATTTCTTTCTTCATTTCTTCCTCTCTTGCTCTCTCCTGTAGTGGTTAAATGTTCTTCTCCTCTAACATC
>NW_022923203.1:0-364 GCF_012274545.1 Fukomys damarensis
CTGGGCCTGCAAGTTTGAGTGGGTGGCAGGTGGGCCCATTTAGAGGGACATGTGTTTCACGAGCGTTGGGGACAGGTCCTCCCCACCCCAGACCTAAGTGGTGAGACCAGCCTGATGTGTTCTGCACATCTTCTTCCTCACGGAGGCTATGATGGTGATTGTGCTCCTGAGACCCCTGGACAGGGCGAGCAGGTCTCCTTCATCTCCCGCTGCCCTCACCTGGGCCTGAGCTTCCTGTCAGCTGGGGTAGTGGGGTAGTTCCTGTGTCCCTGTCTCCACATCGCATACAAGATACACCTTAATGGAGGGGCACACTCTCCACCCCACAATGCTGGCCATTTTTTCTGAAGATAATCCTCAGTCT
>NW_022923204.1:0-228 GCF_012274545.1 Fukomys damarensis
TAAGTATTTATATCATACTTGGACAGAACAGATGGATTAAGCATTAGCCACTACAGATAAAGTAGTCATTGGTGCTATTTTATTTATTTGTTTTTGTACCAGGGATCAAACTCGGGACCTTGCACTTTTGAGGGAGGCAGTGGAACCACTGAGCTAAATCCCTGGCCCTTTGATGTCATTTTAAAACACTGTGTCTGCTTTCTGTATGAGGAACTGACATGCTATAAT
>NW_022923205.1:0-206 GCF_012274545.1 Fukomys damarensis
ACACCCGGGGGAGTGCACCGCAGACCCCACTGCAGCGGACACCGCCTGACCATGTGCGTAGGGGAGCCGGCCCCGGACACGGCCTCAGTGATCCCTGGCACCAAGCTCTTCCCGCTGGCACACGTGGCCGCCGGGGAGGAGCGGAGCACAGTGCATGGGTGCGGGTCTGGGTCACACACGTGTCTCACCATCCGGGTGCTTCTCGC
>NW_022923206.1:0-243 GCF_012274545.1 Fukomys damarensis
TTGTGATATCATGAGTGTCTTTTTATTATTATATCTAACATAAAGCATTTGAATTATAATATCGCCAAAATTTCATCCAATTCTAGCCTTTCTTAATTTTTTTAAAAAGATGTTTTCCCCTTCTCTTATTTAGCTACTGAGAGAATAGTAGGGTAGGAAAAGTCATGTGCAAAGATAACGTGGTCTGGCTCCACCCACAGACACATAATATATACATTGAAATGTTTAAAAATGTATCTTCTT
>NW_022923207.1:0-1194 GCF_012274545.1 Fukomys damarensis
TTTTTAACAACATAAATGTTCTGTTTAATTTTAAATAAGTTGGACTCTACAGGTTCACTGTCTGATTGGCATGGTCTGCCTTACTGAAATTAACCCTTTTAGGTGATATTCTAAATCATATGGTTATTTTATATCCAATTTCAAAACACACTGACTGAACTGTAAAATTTTGGTGGAAAGCGCAGAGTATTAATGGAAAATCATTTACATATTTTTGTTTTGTTTTCTTTTGTAAGCTAGCTTTAAGAAATAGATCCCTAGAAAAAGTTTGGCAGAACTATGAGGTTCAGCAACTCAGCTTCTCATGGACAAAGTGTCTAGAGTCTGGAAAGCAGTAGTTTAGAGAGTTATCCGGGAGAGGCGGTTACTCTGAAACAGGAGGGAATGGACCAAAGAGAGAAAAATGGTTAGTTGATACGGCAGAGCAAGTCCATCTTGCAATCCCTACCACCAGGCTCGCTGCCAGCTGGAAGACAAAATGAAACTGTGTATTTCCACTCATGAAACAGATACCCACATCGGGATTGAGAGGATCTGCAGCAACAGGAACTGGGAAGGAAAACTTGGAATGCTGCTTCCGGAGTGGCTTCTACTCTCAACAGTGGAGGAATGAACCCCGTACAGTGCCTGAACCACCACCATGGTGGGAGAGCTCGCAGGGACATTATTGTGGGGAATTCTGAGCCTGGGTCCCAGCGTGGCCACTTGGCTCTGGTCGTGCTCCATGCCCTCAAGTCCCCGGAATGGATGGGTGAAGGACAATCCCTGGAGACCCTGGAAAGGGGGCTGTGGGGCGACCACTCCTGAGCTAGGGCTGGTGATCAAGGACTGGGCTCCAGGTGGGAGGCCAGGCTCAGCCTGAGTCACACAGGCTGGAAATGCACATTGGTGCCTGTTCTCAGTGGCTGCAGCGGTCTGAGTTCAGCACCAAAGTGGTTGCAGAGAGCCACTATGTTTCTGCTCCTGCAGGAGAGGAGAAGCTGGCTGCCCTCCCCTTTGTCCTCTGCTCCCTGCTCTCACCGGCTCTGGGAACAGTCTGCGATTGCAGTACCCCCTGGCCCACCTCTGCCCAGTGAGCCCTGTCTGTGACTGAGAAGAACACACGGGCAGCTCCAAGAGCTTTGCCTCTCGGGGTTGATTTACCTACTAGGAATAAGACGGTAGGGGTTAATGAGAAAATCATCAGTTCACCTA
>NW_022923208.1:0-333 GCF_012274545.1 Fukomys damarensis
ACATTATTCTTCATTCCCAATTCGGTGATCTTTTATTTTTGAGGAAATTAAATGTACATTGTGATGTTGAAAAGAGGGTCTTATGACAAGTGACACTGGGCTATAAAAGCCTGAGCTGTTTTGTGAATTCACCTCCCACCCCACTTCAGTGCAGAGCTTGAGAAATCAGCAGCAGCAGCTTTTCAGAAAAATCATGATTTCGTTTGGGGATGGAGCTTAGCCAGCCAGTTCTGATCCTGTCCTCACCTTGCCCGTGACTCCCATCATCCTGGCCCTGGCTCTTTCCCAACCTCAGGTTCTGGCCAGGACTTGAGAATGAGGCCCTCATGGAGC
>NW_022923209.1:0-219 GCF_012274545.1 Fukomys damarensis
ATGTAGCCTTTCCATTTGAGAAGAAAATTCTTGCCTTGATGGAGCTGAGGTGGATAAAACATCATTGTTTTATAGGCTCAGAAAGGATAATAAATTTTTTTCTTTTAGGAACATTAAATACTGGAACCAGAATTAGAATCCAGGTCTCTTTCTAAATTACCTTATGTCACCTCATATCCATATATCCATCTATCCATCCATCCACCAGATAACTGTTAT
>NW_022923210.1:0-255 GCF_012274545.1 Fukomys damarensis
TGCAATTTTAAAACTTGCTTGTTTGTTTGATTTACTATATTTATCGAATTGCATGTTGCAGGAGACTGCCTGTTGATTATGCCCAAATCAGGCTGTAAGCAATGCAGGCTACGAAGAGGCAATCCCACCACAGGCTTATTGAAAAAGTGAGTCTGACAGAAGCCTATGTAACTCATGTGGGCACTATAATGGCACAAGGATTAGTATTATACCCTCCCACCAATGGCCACAGTAAAGGCCCATAAAGCGATAGGG
>NW_022923211.1:0-221 GCF_012274545.1 Fukomys damarensis
GCACGCGGGACACAGGAAAGCTCTAGGGACGAATATTAGACTGGGATCTCCAGGGACCAGGACCTGGGTGGGGTCGGGTCCGAGGGTCAGGGGGTCACGGGGACGTGGTTAGAGAGGATGGGAGGATGGAGGATTCCATTGACAGCCCTCGCACCCCGTGGGGCTCGAGTGCCCCCCCGAAGGGCCCTTGTGGCGCACGCAGGACCCACGCCTTGTCCCCG
>NW_022923212.1:0-211 GCF_012274545.1 Fukomys damarensis
CATGTGCTTAAAAGAGTTTTTCCATATACAGATTTTCTGCCTCCAAGAAAAAAATATCAAAAAACTATTTTTGTTTATATTCCCTAAATATTAAGAAAAAGGCATAGTATTTCATTCATAATATTTCTGAAAACAAAAGCATCCATGTTTCACTTCTTTTATTCTGTATAATGAGATACCATGAAATTGTTATAAATATTACATAAGCAAA